>NC_089284.1:3808986-4064407 GCF_963678975.1 Dysidea avara
AGCTAAAAATTAAAAGTGGATTTTTTCTCAACAGAGTCAACATTTCAGCCAACCAGATAATTATTGGTAACAGCAAAGGTGTCAACAACAGACACGTACGGTTTGGCTCCATTACAAGTTCGGGAAAGGGCTGTAATGGACACTGTACTGATACGGCTTCCCCATAGGAAGTGTATTGTGAAAATTTTGATTGGCCGTAAATACTATGTCAAACATTTGAACAAAAAGATTTTGAAATATTTTTAGCGGGTCAAGCAGTACTACAAATGAGCCAAATTCAAGATCATGTGTAATTGCATCCATGAGTTATTAAATGTTTTTGAGGATTCAGCTCAACGTGAACGTACTATAAGACATGCACACTTACCTTTTCACTTTCAAACAGCACGGCCTGAGTAACGACCTTATTTGGTACGGGGAGAGTGATGGCATTAGATAATGATGACATGTGGTACACACATGGTGACATTGAACCACCACATGCCTAACAACAGGACATCATCATGGTAACTATGACACAAAACATCACCGCTGCCTCACCATCCAGTCACCAGTAGAGTTACACGATATACACGTCACAAACTCCTTCTTCTAAAGGAATGAACAGTAAAACACACTATGTATCAGAAATATCTGGTATCATTTGCACAAATAATGCAACTAGATTTACATGTCATTATACCAGACAATTCTGCACACACAAAAACTAGCTAGCTAGCGAATATGTGAAATATGACATACGTCTTGCTTGCTGCTAGGATGAAGGGTTTTCACTGGCTTGTCCATGGCAGAAACAGTGTCTACAGTGAGTGTACTAGTAACAGTCTATTACAACAGGCCATACCCCATATACACAGTGACCCATCTTCTGATGCTGATAACAACTGGTTGCTACCTGGTCTGAGGCAAACTGCATGAACATAGTCTTGGTGACCATTGTAAATAGCCTGGAAAGGAGCAGTGTATTTATTATGTACTACACACAGGCACACATACCTTCACACTGCTGTTCTGCAGGTCCCACACATACACACTACTATCTCCACATCCAGCATATAGAGTATTCTATTGATATCAGTGACTATATCAGACCAACACACTATGGTACAGCTCACATTATTCACAGCCATGCTGTTCACTTCACAATCATGACATCGTGTCTCCTTAGCAACCAGTTCTGCTTTTGGTTGACATGTTGAAGATGTTGTAATTTCTGACCAAGCCCACACCTTGATGCAATCAGAACCTCCACTGTGTAATGGAGTGTGTCACCCACACCCCTCAGAACAGAGCACAACACATGCTCACCTCAGCAACAGTTGTCCACTCGTAGCCAAGCTGTAAATAGGTCCCTTGTGAGCCTTAATCACGTGACTGGCTGTACCATTTTCCACAGCCAAGCTCTGTGCACGTGTGATGCTATCCACACCACATAAATGACTAGCAGTAAGGGAAATAGTGTACTTACTTAAACACTGCAATCCTGCCATAGTTATCAGCCGTAGCCAAGTAAGAACCACACGGTGAAAACTGCTGGTCGTAGACCACGGTGTAAAATTCAATAAGCGCCTCCATTTTGTAAGTAGAAAATTTTTTTCAACTTTCACAATGACGGCATTAGGCGCCTTCAAGTTTATTTGCTGTCTTCTGGGAGTTGCGATCAGCTTGTACGCACTTCATGTTGAACATGAACACGAGAAAGACTCCAATTACGAAGCGTTGTGTGACATCGGACCACAGGCAAGCTGTTCTCAAGTGCTCACTTCACGGTATAAAAGGTCAAGATAAATTACTTTGTTACTTATTTTTAACAGTTACGGTCGGGGACTGGGTTTTATAGGTCCCCTCCTAGGAGAGGACCACCCGCTAAATGTGTCCAATGCACTTGGAGGGATAATATTTTACACCACCTTGATTTTGTTAGGTAAGGCACTAATCCCATAACCTATCCTATACAAGTTCTTTCTGCAGGATTTTTTGATATGGTTTGGCTAAGTTTCATTGTAGCTCTGGTTGGCACAGCAACAAGTATCTACCTCAGTTACATCTTGGTCTTTGTGTTATCTGACCTGTGTCTGGTGTGTCTCTGCATTTACATCGTGAACTCCGCCATATTGGCTGCTTGTTATGTGTCGTTAAGGAGACGAAATGTCAAATCACACAGTGAATAAACAATTTGATACACAAAATACTTTTTGATACACAAAATAATTTACATACCATGAATTACATAATAATTTGTTGTGAAGAATTGTTACATAATGGCACAGGTGGGTGGATTATCTTCTGAAGAATGGGATTGTGGAGAAAGTAATTCTTCCAACACGTTTGGCAGCCAGGTAGATGTGGACGACGGCATACACTAATATAACTCACATGAGGTATTTTGCAACAAACACATACACCCCACACTACGGCTTTATGGAATTTTCAGGATGTAAATCTCACAGCTATCTACCCATGAATATTAATCCCTATCACTGTCAATAGGAGATGCCTAATTTAATTTTTGTGGGTTACACAAAAGACATAAGCCTGTACAGGGTGCTTCCCTACAGATATTACATACAACACAACCACAAAAACAAATTAATGGTAACAACTACAAAATGAAGAACACCATATATATACCGTTGCTAAAAATAAATTTTTCACAGATTTGCCAACATTCCCAAAATGTATTAACTATATGGAGGATTAAATATTTCAAGGATAAAATTCTTTCTGGTAACCCCCAAATCAGCAAAAATTTTCCCGCTCGAAATATTTAGGATATACGGTACCATAAAATTAACCAAAACTAGAAAACAAAACAAAAATGTATCAGTTTTTTTGCTTAAAGTACTTGGTGGAAGCTGATAGCATATCAAAAGAAATCAAGTTCCAGATAAATACACAATTAATAAAAAATGAATACCTGCATAGTTCAAAAAACTGGATCTAAACTTATTAATAAGTGTGCCTTACACACAAGCACTATAAGTTTCTAAACATAATACTATGGCTATGAAATTTGCGTTATTATACTTGTGAGGATTAAAATGAAGCTTGCAAAGCCAATATGAAGAAACCATCCGTCCCACACACATTACACACACACACACAAATGACATGTACACACTCACAGCCAGGAACTAGTAGGATAATAGCGACAATGAAAAATATTATGCCTCGTATAGCTTCAACATGATGATTAATAATCTCCAGTACAATTCCAGTGACAAGACAACCTATTAATGATGAGACTGACAAGTGTCATTGTAAAATATACTACACACCTAATCCTAACAACACAATCACCCAGGCTGTTATTACAACCCGATAATTCTCTTTCACCTCAGGCTCCAAAAACCACCTACAACCAAACAAACAACAATCATAAACCACACACACTTAAAACAAACAACTTCACAGACCATTTTGCTCTTCGCTGGTTGAGTCTTGATTGTATGTTCCACTGATCTGGTATAAAACTGTCCTCAAGATTATCTTCTGTGCCATCTTGTCCATCTTCATTATCTAGTAACTGTTGTGTATCATCAGTGGTTGGTTGGTCTAGTTCAACATTTGACAACTCTGTGCTCTCAGGTAGTTCCCTAACGGATACCAGGGATGGCTCTGAATCCGCCATCAGCTGGTTAACAAATATCACGTGAATTTAACAGTCATTATTTCACACTTAAATACATTATATATAGTATTCACGTAGACAGTAAGACAATGTTTTTATCACATACAGGCTTACTGATTTGTAATATTTAGCCTACTGTTTGCTATCGCATAAACCTTCAGCGTATTCTAAATAGTGCGCACAGATCCGTAAATGTTCATGACACGGTAACCAATAGTTACCATGCCGAGAGTGATTTCTACAGCTACGAATAGGACATCATTCAAGAAAGGCTCGGAATCAGCAAGCTCCAGTAGAACCCCTTCGACCGATCGTACGGGGAAAAGCAGCCGTGAGGTAAGCGTGGACAATTAGCAACACATGCGGGGTTACATAATGCTGCATCGCGTGGGTAGCTCACAGAACATGCTTGTATTAGCTATGGGAGTTATATTTAGCATTTACGATGTTATTATCCTTACTACTGCAGTAATTATTAGGTGCTAACTACTCTAATAATACAACCATTTTGTTGTAAAATAGAGTGCTGTTGGCTCAGCAAGAAGAAAGTCTACCGTTCCCAGGAGAAAACGCCATGTTTTTAATGAGATAAGAAAGTATCAAAGAAGTACAAACCTACTTATTAGGAAGGCACCATTTGGCAGACTAGTAAGAGAAATTGTACTAGACTTATTCCCATTTAATGCCAACCTGAGATGGAAACCTGCAGCAATTGAGTGTCTACAAGAAGCCAGTGAGGCATATCTAGTGAACTTCTTAACAGAGTGTAACATGGTGGCCAATCATGCTAAACGTGTCACACTAATGGTACAAGACATTAATCTAGTAAAACATTTAAGATACAGTTTTCACGGATCCATTTAACCACTACAATCTAGACTTCCCTATGTGTTTGTATTGTATTACTATCTCTCCGTCTATTAACTGTTGGATTTCCTGTGTAAAATAGCACTAAATAATTGGAGCACAGCTATGGAGAGTCACACACCTTCTGAGGATATTGTAATTCTTTTAGTATCTCAACTGTGTGCTGTCCTGTGTTTAAGACACCGGCTGTGTCCGTCGATCTTCCTGGTGTTCGGGACAGCTTTGGAGCAGGACCTGTGTACCATGGTTAAACTGCTTATGCGTTCCAAATGTGTCTACTTACACACTTGCACATCATCACTAGCTGTTCTCTGGAACATGCCCCTATGTCTGTAAGTAAATAAAACATACACATTATTTAAACATGTGACCAGGCTATACCTCTGGCATTATTTGATATCCTACACATTTGGAAATTACAGTTTTAGAATAGGTTTTTAATTTAACCAAACTGTTGCTTACACATTATGTGGATGAGTTACTGCTTCATCCATGTCTAGTACTGGCTGAACACAAGCATCTAAATCTGTTCATGACACTAGCAGTATAGTCCCTGTATACTATAATTGTGGTGTTGTGTACCTGAGAAGATCTCTGTCCACTGCTGTTGGGTCTTGGTGGCAAATATTTCAGCAAATTTCTGCTTCATCTCAGGCTAAGCAGCACAGTATAACCATCAATGTATTGTATAGGGTCAACACTTGGACAATCCAACCATTAGGTTATGAATCACATAATTACATAACTCAGCCACCTGTAAAACCAAACTTCCTGTTGGTCCTTGTCACAGGTTCATGTTTTTCCCAAATTATTTTTACTACAGAAAATAGCAACACAGCTACATACCCATTTCTGTATGTCCATTTGCCCAGGGAGATCATCTTCATTTAATCCCAATCCTTCTAACAGTGGGCTGTAGTGAATATTATTAACAGCTACAATAAGGCAAAATCTATGAATGGCATGACCTAAAGAATTGTTTAAATATTGTGTGTGTATTATAAGGGTATTTCTATATGTAATGCACACTGACTCACTTGTAGAAGTTTGGTTCAATAGCTCCCACAGCCATATAACGACCATCAGATGTAGTATAACTATTTGTAACAGGTAACTACATTACACTTCATATTTCTCACGTACACTTCATAAAATGGTGCTCCACTGTCTAGAAGATTATGTCCACGAGGCTCTAAAATAACAACCGGATAGTGTCAGATTTGGGGTCAAATACAGTGAAAATACTAGATATTTCCAAATACAAAATTGCAAATACTTTTGTCAGGACAGCTAGAAATACAAGTCTTTGAATACAACTTTATTATTAGCTTTTCCAAGTGACTCCGACTACTTAATTGTCTGTCTACACTGTATGCATGTTACCGTCTAATTTATACACATATTACAGTGGCCCATTTATATACAAAACCCTGTTCAAATACTCTAATAGAACATACACACATTAGACAAAATACTCTAATAGAACAGTCACCTCCACAGTTCAGATAACTGAAAATTCGGATAATAGATGGCCAAATAATGGAGGGATCACTGTAATCATTCTAAAAATTTGATGTCGTTCTGAAATAATGGTACTACAGTGTGTGCACTTGGCCCTTAAGGCATCTTGTGGTATATTATAATGTCTTAACACCATAGGAAGAATCTTCTTATTAGTAAAACTTTTGCAATAAAATGAGATTCCACTTGCTTATTGCACTAGTCAACTTCAAAGGGAAGGTAAATGCTTTTGAATCCATATACTTAAAAGCAGTGTTGACAAGCTAGGCACAACTGAACTCTTTTTATTTATTTAGTTTTATAGTCTTGTAAGTATCAGGAAAGTATTTAATTTCAAAATACACCTATTTTCCAAAATACAATTACTCAAAATTTGCATTTAAATGCAACTAAATACAAATACTCATTTATTTGACTCAAGTCTGAATTGTGGATAGCGTATACTTTATTAGAGTGTTTTGTGAGATATAAGATGCATAAACTATACATAATAATATTCTACACATACTGTAGCTACGTACCTGTCCATATGCCCATTTTCTTTGATGCACGAAGGAAGTAATTCAAATAAGTAGCACCCTCCACCTACATGTATGTGAGCAGCTGCAGGTACATCAATGATGACATGGTCTTTACCATTGCAGCATCCACCACTTGGCCTCTTTGCTAAGCACAACAGATCAATATGTCCCACAATAACAACATCACTTACTGATGTGTTCCTCTCTATAAGAGCTAATAATATCCCTAATACACACATGGCACTCCCTCCAGCAAAATCTGCCAGCTGTGTTGTGTGGTAATGAGATGGGGCACATGTACTCAAATACCTCACCAGGTTTATTGGTGGATTAGGAGGTTGATTACTTCTCCCCAGCATCTACCAATAATAATGTTGCGTGAGTGACCAGCACAGTGGGAGACAGTTTGGCTCCAAAAATATGTACGCCAATGTGACAATACAGAAAATTTATTGATCTATATATATATTAGGGATTTGGTACTGCTATACTGAACAAACCACTCACAGACAGTACTCCTGATATAGCTAGGTAGTTCACATCATGGCCAGCTTTGTGTGAGAGTGGACCTAAATGAGAACACTGTGTAACTATAATGAGAGTGGATATACCAGGCAAACCTGTTTGACCAAATCCTGTTAAACGCGAATAAATCAAACGAGGGTTCTTCTCAAGCAGCTCATGTGGTCCAAGTCCCAACTTTTCCATTACACCTGGTCTGTACGGCTCTATTAGTATGTCTGCCTGTGGTTACCATGGATACTGCTACAATTTATCAGTGTCTTACTGTGCGGCACAGACGATGCACCACCCCTACCCCCTCAGGGTGACGTAGATCTACTGCTATTGACCTTTTGTGTCTGTAGAGTAGTGTATACTATATATATCACATGAGTTTAGTGTCACACCTGGTCAGGTAGTCCATTAGAGGCGCATTCTTTTTATCAACACGCACCACTGAAGCGCCAAAATCTGTTAGATACAAATCACTTATAACGTAAACTAATGGAAGACTGACCAGCCAGTATCATTCCCGCCATAGGAGCTGGCGCGAGACCCGCCATTTCCACTACCTTCAAACCTCGTAATGCCATTTCTAGGAGCACGGCACCGAGATAGCTGACCCCAGAATTAAAAGACAAGTTTAAATTCCGTATGTCATATTTATATTTCATTAAATACAATATTATCTATGAAAACTGGGCATTGTATAATGTCGTAATTAATCGTCATCATCGTCGTCGTCATCACCATCTGATCCACTGATTTGGGCCTCACTCTCATCATGGCTGCCTTCTGATAGTGCCACCAGTTCTGAATCATCACCACGACGGCGACTACGCTTACTAGCATTAGCCTTCTCTTCTAGGACACCATATGAGTATACATTATGTGATGGTTGACCATACCTTTATCATCTTCCTCCTCTGCATCACTGCTGTCCACCACAAATTCTTCACTCTTGTATTTCTTCTCTGAAGATGACGATGGTGCTGGTTTCTTGCTACTACTGCTACTACTACTGTAAAGTGGGTGTGGCTCACAATGCAGTACTAACCCCTCCCACCAACACCTACCTCTTTTTAGCTGGTGATTTCTTGTCCACTGGTTTACCGGTTCTTTGGTACTCTTTCATCTGTTCTAAGTATTTAGTTTTTGCACGCCTGGCATCTGCCTCCCATTTCTAGAAGAAAATACAACGGGGTACAAAAAAGGCCAGCTCTGAACTCTCCCCTGCCCTCCAAATTCAGAAGTAACAACATGCTCACTCATGTCCTATACACTATTTAGTTGCACTCACTGATTTGTCTGAAATTCCTTTCCAAACTTCCCCTGCTCTCTTAGCCAGCTCAGTGACGCTGGCCCCAGGGTACTTCTTCTTCAAACTTGGTCTGCTCTCCTGTAGCCACAGCATGTAGGCAGATAATGGCTTCTTTGGAGCATTGGGATCCTTTTTAGCTTTCTTACTCTTGGTAGACTTGCCATCAGAGCTCTGTGAAGAATGGAGAGTTTTAAAAAAACTGAAGTCTTGATTAACTTTAGGGCCCTCCATACACAAGAAGACAAACCTCAGAATTTTACTCAAGAAAAAGAGATATGTTGTGGACAGGACAGGCTATAGGCTATGGGACTTACTGGTCTACTCCTCTTGCTACCAGTAGCAGATGATTTAGAGGATGACTTGTGCTTCTTGTGGGAAGAGGATGGCTCGGCAGCCGGCTTGTCTTCATCGCTGTCTTCTGCCGACTCATCATATCTGCAAAAAACATACACACAAACACAACTTGTAAAGTTCTGAACTTTATCAGCTGTAAAATGAACAGATTAACAGGGCTTTAGGCAGCATTGAAAATTTCAATATAACATCATAGTGTACCTAAACTAAGCAGTATTTTCATATGGTTGACAATCTACATAGTAATATTTTACAAGTATGTGTATTATTACCATTACACTGTATCTTGACTGTTCTATTAGAGTATCTCAGTTGTGCAGTCTCCTCCAGTAGACACTCATACAGTGACAGACACAAACTAGTATAGGTAGTCTCTTAAAATGTCTCAATGTTAAAATAAATGACATATAATATGTAGAATTTCAGGATGGTATAAAAATGTATTGTTTCACTATTACCATAGTTTTTTGTTGTTTTTTTGGAGGGAGGGGGGGGGGGTGTCCCAAGTTTTACTGCTAGAATTAGGCAAATAATATTCAGTGAATTCATTCATGATCATTGTCAAATAGGTGTGATATATGTCAAATTGAGGGTTTTTCTATAATTAAATACACTTAGGGTGACCTACTGTAGCTGACTTCACTACTCACTCTAGTGCATCATTATCACTTCCTGAATCTTGTGCTACAAAATCAGAATCCTCTGCAGCAAACAAAACAAAACAAAAAAAAAATGACCAATCACATTGAAGCTAAAGGTAGCCCCACCCACTCACCATCCTCAGAGTCACGTTCCTGACCCTCAGCCTTAACCCTCTCCAGGTACACATCATGGCCAGACTCACTGTCACTACCACCATCATCGTAACTGACTGGCTGTGAGCGATACGAAACAATCAAAAATATGTTGTAAAATATCATACAACGAAAATGAAGTTATTATTAAGCCACCTCGGGACCAAAACATTATTAAAGTGACTAGGGCCTGAATTTGCATCTAAAATCTCATAAATTAGCACCAATGGACTAAGTTACCTTAACTCCTTTGTTCTTGACCTTGATGTTCTTACTGGTGATGAAGTCGAACAATCGTCCATAGTCATCTCTTTAGAGGGGGTGTGGGGGGCACACCATGACACAATGTACGACAAGGTAAGGGGGTAGTTGTAACTTACTTCATGATACTACTGAATGTGTAGCCATTTCCATTCTTCAGATCAATTTCAAAGTCAAATGAGCGGCTGGCCCCACTGCCACCTGATGACACACGAGCAAAGTTGACACAAGCCACTTGCTCGTATTTGACATAGACAGTTGGTTTGTGGACAAATATCATTCCCTTGTCCAGAGGGTAGAGGAAACCAGTACTGGACTTGTGTCCACATGATACAGCTGATGTACCTGAATGGCTGCAAGGACATATAAACAAGTGGAAGTGGCTGGCAGGCTAGCCACACCTCTTGAACTTTCCAGGCACTGCAATCTTTTTACCCACTAATGCTCGGGTGAGTCGACTGAACACCTCATAAATGGGGCCGGTCATTTCTTTAGTTAACTTGCCATCATAACCAGCCAACTCTTCCCTAGGGAATTGGTAGGATTTAATAAGCACACCAGATGAAAGTAAAAATTTTTAGAAAGAAAAATACAAGAATGGATTCTATTTTTCATGCACGTAACCAAAACTATCAATCTGCCTAATGCTTCCTATCATTGAAAACTTCACACTGCACAATATAATGAACTTTACTCTGTTAATGTCAAGGTGATGTCCACTTCATCGTCACTAGGAAATGATAATATAATAAAAGGGTACATGGTCTGGCCCTGTCTGATTGGTGGATCCAGACCAAGCTGAAACAGATTACCATGGTTACAAATCAGCAACACCAGTTACCGTAGAAATACATACCACAAAGAACATATTACGTTGGTCATTGTGGGGTAGTAGAATCAGTTGAAGGACAGTGTTGTATGGTATCTTGTAATCAAATGTTTTTCCATGCATCTCTAAGAATGTGGGATATGCCTTGATTGTATAACGACCTCTGGGGGAAGATACGATCGCACAAGTTCACAGCAGATATATGGTTACCTTGGTGTTAGACAGTGTACTTCACCAAATGAGGCAATGGCATCACCTGTTGCCTCCATTATATCAGCATTTGCCAGAACCTTGTCTTTAAATGCCTGTCATTGAAATGGATATACTTATCCCTCTTTAACTTCAGAAGTTATATTATGGCTAATGAAACTTAACAGAAGTGCTCTTATCAGTGAGATCAGGTATAAAATGCACATACATCTAGCCCCATATAATATAAGAGTACTTTAAAATTTAAATTCTAGGGTCATGTGGTACCATTCCAAGGTGTCACAGAATAGTGCAAGCCATTTCTCCCATTTAAACACTGAATGTTACACCCGCTATGTACCTGTAGGTTATCTTCATCTCCTTCAGTTGAGGCTGGGATGTGTAATCTCATCTCCATCAGTGACACTGGTGCCGAGTCATTCTGATGAAACTGTAGGGTTACTTCATTTTTGCCTGTTGTCACATTAGACACATCATTCAATGTCAGCTCAAATGCTGGCTTCTTGTCGGCCATGAAGCGCAGTAGCGGTCCTTGAAACTCCACCTCACCCCAATTCATTCCTCGCACACATAACTCTACATCTTCCAATTCTACTTTAAGACTTTTACTAACATAGTCAGACAATTTTGTGCGGTCCTGTTGGGAGTTATATACTCAAGGAAATGCGCAGCAATCAGCTAATACTGACCGATTCTTGGAATCCACAGAACTTGTATACATGGGATGCAGTAAGCAGTTTTAACATATAACCTCTAGCAGCTCTGCTCCACTGTGCTGACGTCACTGTACTCTTCTCTATACGTAATATGTCGTCATTGCCCGATGCCTTGAATGCTACAAAGTCTGGTTGTAACTTAATGCGACCCGGCACCTTTTGGTAGTAATGTGTTACACATATTAGACGCTCTAGACCTTCCTCACCAGGGCACCACGGTACACGCGGACTATCCCACTAAAATCCATTGCGCGCCACACGATGCAAAAAATAATTCTCTGTAAAACTCCGTGTACTCACAAATTCTGCTAATTGTACATTCGTTGTTGTATACGTTCAATGTGTTGCTGGTGCTCATGAGTCGATAATAACATCATAAGAAAGGAATGGTAAGATTATAAACCTACTGAAAACCCCTATTAAGTGGTACTTTCTATTTAATGCACACTTGTTTTATAACAAGTTTCGCGGAGTAGCAGATTTCTTTGGTGGTGGGGACGATTATGACGGTGAGAATGGGATGCCTATGGGGACATTCCGCAGCCAGTACCGCTGTTACTCAGTCGCTATGTACGGAGGCAATTACCGCGAAGACGTAGACAGTGGCGGGAAAAGTGAGCACACCTTAGTATTCGGCACGTGATGTACCTACATGTCCATAGTTATTATGCCTCCGTCTGCCCTGGATCAGCTAAGTGAGTTATGGCATAATTTATAAAAGCATCTCACGTGACGTGATACAGCTCGACGCAATGTGGTATACCCCATGCTATTCAAGATGACTAACCAGAGAGGGAGTAGAGAAAGTCATTGTGGAGTGTTGGAATTTGTAGCTGAAGAGGGGAAGATTTACATTCCCCACTGGGTTGGTGGAATAATGATGTGATGTGGTAATGACATCATGAGACATTATAGATGATGAACAATCTGTACATTAATGAAGGTGATATGGTGTGGCTGGAGAATGTCAGTTTACCAAGTGCCACGTTTGCGAAGTTCCAGCCCCAGTCAGTGGATTTCTTGGAGATTACAAATCCCAAGGCATTGTATCCCCCATCTTCACATTATTTAGCTATTATTAACAGGAGCATCCTAATATTCCTGTGCATGCTTGCTCCTGTTATTAAACACTTCATCAAAATTTGTGTCATTTGCATGTGTCATAAAGTCCTAAAGTCCCTTCTTGACCTGTATAACTTTTTTCCAGAAAAGTTGACTGTAAAAAAAAAGTGTTAATTTAAATTTAATATGTATCTGTTAGAGGTTTAGGTATGCATTTGAGCATTAGTAACTGTTTTATTAAAGTACAGTGGGCCCTCCATTATCCGAACACCTGTGTGCCACATTCAGCTAAGTGAATCAGTTCGGATAAATGAAGCCCATTCATTTATATACAGAGCTGTGTTCAACTACTCTAATAGAACATACAATACTCTAATAGAATGTACACCTGTTGACAAATAATCTAATAGAACAGTCACATGCTACTGTTTAGGTATTTGAGAATCGAAGTCCATTTATGTGCAAGATTGGTGTGTGCATTTCATATCTTCACAAATCATACAATCAGCATCATTCCGTTCTACAATTTCCTTGACTCCTCCCACCAGATTAGAACGATCACTACGTTCATTTGCTTGCCTCACTAAAGGAGACACCATTGCCATTCCTTACAACAAGAAGGTACAGTGTGCTGTACGTTATAATAATTGTAACCCTTTTCACCAGGTGTATGAGTTCTGTGTTTTGGAAGTTTTGCCTGGTAAGGCCGTGTCCATTATAGAGTGTGACATGAAAGTAAGCAACATAGAAATTTAATTTACATGCTGTTCGTTGCTTTTGTGGTTAAAGAATACATGATCACATGCTTTAGCTAGGACTGAGTGTACAATCACCATGTACAAATAAAATGATCTTTGTCCAAATTTTGGACAATGTCATGGTATTGATAAAAGAATGTCTGATTAGCTAGAATATTGTTCTAGTTTAAAATGGATGATGCCTCTAGCAATGGGTCAGGCATTTACAATTATTGAGATACTCTTCAAAAACTCTAATACAACAATATTGTGTTGGGGGTTACTATTCAGTGGACTGGAACACTGGACTGGACTACTGGACTGATATATTTTTGGTTTTTGCACATTCTATGGTTGGATTTACGGAGTCTTGCTAGTAAGCACCCTTAGGGCACCTGCAGCCCACTTCTAAATGCTGAAGACGAACAACAGAATATGCGAAAACTGTCTCTTATCTCAATAATTTCGCTACTGTTCATTATGCCACTATACAACACTTATTTCTTACTCTGGTGTGTAGTAATGCTGCAGGTAGTGCAGGGAATTGATTGTGACAGCAATAGTTAATCAGCAATCAACTAGCCAGTAGATGGTATCCTTCAAGTTATATCCTTAGAGCAAGCTTGAGGAGCAAGCAAGCTAGTCTCGCTGCCAGACTTCTGTCTCAGTGCAGGGGCTTATCTATTAAAGATTATAAGTGCCCATACTGAAAAAGCTCTAATTAGTAAGCCCCTGCACTGAACTAGAGGCAAGTCTAGAGATCTGGCCATGCTGGCGAGACTAGCGTGCTCCTCAAGCTTGCTCTAAGGATATCTTGAAAGTTATTGTCTACTGGCTAGTTGATTGCTGGTTAACTATTGCTGTCACATTCAATTACTACACACCAGGGTAAGGAATAAGTGTTGTATAGTGGCATAATAAACAGTAACGAAATTATTAAGAGACAGTTTTCGCATATTCCACTGTTCGTCTTCAGCAGTTAGAAGTGGGCTGCAGGTGCCCTAAGGGTGCTTACTAGCAAGACTCCGTAAATCCAACCATAGAATGTGCAAAAACCAAAAATATGTCAGTCCAGTAGTCCAGTCCACTGAATAGTAACCCCCATATTGTGTTGTACCCTTTCCAATTAAAACAGTTAGCTTAAAAATATTACTGTACTGTTACATTTTCAAAACCACCAGTGTTTTATTGTTCTGGTATGGATTGGTAACACCTTATCAGTAACAATTTGCTTAGTTATTTCACTCTTGGAGCAGTGCAAATATTCCAAACCATGACAAAGCAAGTGATACCAGTAAGAGACCCCAACGAACTTCACGAAAGTATACCACATACCACCATATGCACTTGATACTTGTTATTTATTTGTTTATTGAATAGTTGGTATTCTGCACACACCTAGGTAGATTTTGCCCCACCTGTTGGCTACAAGATACCGGAGACCCCAGAGTCAATGGACGAGAGTGATGCCTATCCTTTCCCCCCAGTGTCCACAGATGGTGGTCCATCATCCAGCAACAGCTTCAAGGTGTTTCAAGGGGAGGGGAAAAGACTGGATGGGAAGAAGAAAAATTTAATAGCTCCTGAAGATGCCTATGCTGCTAAGACGTAAGTTTCATATAGCTGTTTGCAACTGTTACCATATAGTACAGTGTATCATGAAGACTTGCCTTTTAAAAAAATATAGCCTTACCTATCCTTCAAGGCAACTGGTAGTATTGTTTAGTTAGTCAAGCTCAAACGTCTCTTCAAAGTGACCTGAAACAGTTCCGATAAGTTGCTACTGATTTCAGAAATTTTATAACTGACTGACTGACAGTCAATCCCTTCATGTAAGTATAATTCAGTAAACTGGACTTGATTTGTTTTCTATTAAATTTTAATGTTGCTTGGGTCTGAGACATGCCTTTATGCCAACTGCAGCTACAGTACACATCATGAACTTACACAATATGTTGATTCGTGTTAGCTAGCCAATGGCTTCTTTTGTTAAGTATTAAAAATCATCTGACATAGATACTGTTTGCACCATGCCTCCAACAGTCAAAGTAAAGGGATTGATTCAAGGAAGTTTTGCATATTATGTGTAGATTAGAGACAGATTTGTGGATTTTAAAAACCAAGGTGATGCCAAGGTTTTTAGAGCATGAAGATCTGAGGGCATGATCTCTATCCAATGTAGATATGGGCATATGGGTGGAGTCATTGTGGGATTGGATTAAAATCAGTACACAATGTTAAAAGACTGAAGATGTTTTTGTCAAGGAAATTGAAGCTTGCACCTTATCACTGCTTTTGTTGCTGCTTCTTTTTCGAATAAGAAGATTTGGATCACAGTGATATTACAGGACAAGGAAATCAACAAGTTTTTGCCAGCGAATATGGTGTCAGAGCAGTATGAAGAGTAGGTGTATAAAAACAGTTTGAAGACACAGTTTGAGTTGTTACTTATGGTACTGACCAGGCATGATTTCGAAGGTAGTATATATTTCACAGCTAATGACTTCCATGGCAGTAAACATATGAGATAGCCGGCTTCTTTAATGATCAAAGCATGCGTAATAATATACCTTGAAATTTTATGGAGTAAAATATTAGCAAGTCTCATGTTTTGGCAGGAACGGTATTGAACTGTGCTGGACATGTGTGTCCTTTTACGGCTGTTCTAATGATTAGAGTATTAAATACATCAGACCATCCGTGATGCATTGATTACCAAATTTGTCAATGTTTCTTTAACCAAATTACATGCTGTACAGTGGCATTAAAAATATTTATCTCTTGTCTGAAAACTGTGCTTGTTACTTTCTCATAACTTGCACATTCTACCGGGCAGTAAAGAATATGTGTAGTTTTCCAACATGTTTATTTTTCCGTAACAAAATCATCATTTTGGTACCTCACTGTTGCAATTTTCATGAGACACTGGCCCTAATGTGGTCACTAGAGTTTGAACTTGTAGGTACCCAAATTGTACACTTTGGAGTTGTATACAGTAACTGAGTAACGTTTATAATCGTTCACCCCTAATGTGCAAAAAGTATTTCATCTGGTGCAGTGGTACGAAACATACCTGTTTAGTTATAACCGGTGTATGGGTGTGTAAAGTCCTTAGCATTTATGTTAGGATCTATTGCAATTGGTAAGTCGATTGTTAGTAATGTTTGCTTTGAAGTTAGTAAATTAGGAACACATGGCAGTAATTACTCATGATTTTATTCTTACGAAATTTATCTTTCTAATTAGAGGTGTACTGATAATTGACTTAGCGGTTATCGGCTATATCAGCCTTGTTTTTTGCATATCGGTATCGGATCAGTAAGGTGTAAACAAGCAGCAGATACAGATATAGACCTTGTGCGTTCTGAGGCGTGGTCAGACAAGAACCGGAAAAAAGTTGCTAAGTTTCACGATAGTTTACGAGAAAAGTGGGGGCAAAAGTATTGAGCGTTCTATTGCAAAAACCTTCCCTAAGCGGAATAATTTGCCATGCTGCAAATATGTTATATACTTTTACCTAGTAACTTAGTTTATACCAGCGCTACTCTATCTTTCAGTATGATTCCTTCGTATTAGCATTTTAAAAAGTTACCTAGGCATAGAGTGTATACGTATTTTGCCCTCAAAAATGGTGGATGCATTATTTTGATGATATAATAAAGTGCTATGCCTTAGCATGCACATGGTCTATACATATACATCTGTTTATAGGTACTTGTGCTGTAGTAATAACCTATTTAATGTCAACTGTTAAGTAAAGTCTCACACTGTCACTTCATTCTGTATGCATAGTTATTGCTTTGTAACTGCTGTGTTGTATTTTAGTGATATTGTCTTTCAATACACATGAACTGTGCAGCAAATGTACCACAAAATCATTGAATATATAGCTGTGGTCAGGCTTCACATGTATTCAGTTGAGCTAGCTAGCTAGCTTTGCACTGAAGCCAAGTAAACAGCAGCTGTTCCATTACATTTGTGATGTAAACAGCTACCACCAATCTGTGTGGTACAACTTCACTTCCTTGTGGAAAGCTATAAATATTAGGTGTTGATATTACAGTCTGTAATACAGTTTGCCAGTGCTTTTAGTAAAGCCATTAATGATATAAAAATTTGAACTTGAAATATTGGTGACCAAAAGATATGAGAATTTGTGACATCAAAGCAAATATTACCAGCAATTGACTGACTAATATATCCTACAGCTGTAGTACCTTATGTAAAATTGATGACTTCAAATTGGCAATTAGAAATTCAAATCATGTGGAGTAACATGTGTTACTAATTTTTATTTTATTTTATTAAGGCTTTACAGCACAAGTGCTGAAGGTCTGTAGGACACCTGGTCCTACAGCCTGTCTAAAGTTGTTACAGAAAGTATGTTTGAAAAGGTGGGGAAAGGAGAAAAAATCCATGACTGGACAAAAATCCATGACTGGACCTAGGCAGCCTCGAACCCGCAGCCATCCGATTAAAGTTCGAACGCTTACAGGAGTCTGCCAGGTGGTTAGGATGTTTTCTCCTTGTCAATTTCATGTATATGTATCCAAGGAACTCTAGAGAGTGACTTATTATCTCAAAGTACCCCATGTGGAACCAAATGGATATTAGTTCATTTATTAAGGCTTTACAGCACAAGTGCTGAAGGTCTGTAGGACACCTGGTCCTACAGCCTGTCTAAAGTTGAAAATTACCATGAAAATTTTGCAATGAGACATGACATGGCCTATTATGACACTGTTAGCAAGTTAGTACTTGTTTCAAATAGTGACGGTCATTTGTTATCCTGCAAATTAACAGTTCTCCCATATTTGAACCTGGTGGTACGAATATTGTGTCTTGGGACTGTGTGTGTGTGCGTGCGTGCGTGCGTGCGTGCGCGCATGCTGATCCTGTGTTACAATGGCTTATCCAGTTCAAATGTTGTTATTATGATTAAAGTACTTGGTAAAGGCAGAGCCTGTATACCAGAAGGCCTTATAAAGGCCTAAGATGTTATACTAACTTCACTAAGTATGTTTGAAAAGTAGGAGAAAGAAGAAAAAATCCATGACTGTATCTGGGCAGCCTCGAATCTGCAGCCATCCAATAAACACTTGAACGCTTACAGGAGTCTGCCAGGCGGTCAGGATATTTTCTTCTTGCTATTTTCATGTATTTGTATCCATAGGAACCGTAGAGAGTGGCTTATTATCTCTAGTGGAACCAAATGTTCTGGTGGCCTTTGATCTGTATAGCTATAAGACTTGATGTATAATTGCCTGTAATTGCCATATATGATGTATGAGTGCTTTCACATGTGTTGATGTTGCTAGCATGTAAACATGAATAATGCTTTGGGAGATTGTCCATGTTTTTTTTGTTTTTTTTTGTCAAAATTCTCTCGCTGATATAGAATATTGGCTAGGGCCAGTCCAGTTTCCAGTCAATATATAGACCTAGCCCTTAGAACCATTCCTTTTGGGGTTAAACAGATATCCATTTTGTAAAAACATCAGTTATCATATTGCATAAGTATAAGTGGTCCCATACATCTATGCCTTATTTCTTCCTGTCCATGGAGAGCAAGTTTCCTGTATGGGGTTAGGATATTGTAATCATTTCTATGTAGTACTATGTCCTTTACCTAACATAACATTAATGACCTGTGTCCTTTATGATGTTAGCGATGTATGATGATGTAAAGTGACATTATGTGTATAGCAATTAGTTTTCATTTTCTGACTTAAGTAGCAAGTTAATATGGTGCTATGACAGAATTTCACAGATCATAGGTTCTAAAAACATGGAATATAAAATCAGATGTCACGTTGCTGTGATTAAGACATACATACAATGACTGGTACTAAATGGATCATAATGGTTTACATTTTCCAGCCAGAGAATATTGGCCTGAAACCATCCCATAGCATTACTTTGCAGGTTTGGTTTGGTATAGTCAAACAAATAACGCTTTTGATGAGATGGCTATGTTATAACTTTTTTTTATGCCTAATAACTGACTATTGTTACCTTCAGAAAAGTATAACTCAACTACCACTAATGTTACTAGCAGGTTTAATTGTATAGCCCAATATATCTGGTGTCGTTCTTTCAGTATGAATCTTATTGTGTTACAAACACACGGAAATTTTATACTTAGTATCATTACAGTAAAGTGTAGGGAGGTCATCACCTAACATGCATAGTTAAAGATATTTATATGGGCTAAAGTAGGGGTTAACTATGCGCATCAAGTTTCAGTACCATGATAATTCTATATACTGGGTTACGAAGTGTCAGGACTCTTGAACTTGTGTATAAACAGTATCATAAATCAATTGCCATTTTGTTGGCTGTATGGACAAAAAATTTAATTGCAAAATAAATAACAAATTTAATAGTGATTTACTAATTGATAAGTGTTACCAGTGAGGGAAGTTTTCAGTAAGTACAGGGAGTGTCCCAGGAGTAGCATCTCAACCAAGTTACGCTTGTATAAAGGCCCTGCAATGGCTGAATTGTATCCAACCATTGCTGCTATATTGTGAAGGTAATGTGAGGCTGATATTTTTTGGCACAACCCTTCAGGACCCCTGTACTAATGTATTAAGTAACAAAATTTCTGAATACTCTTGTGAACAACCACTGTATTAGTAACAGTAACACAAGTTTACTGTGGCAAACCATTTGAAGATGACCCATTAAGGTAAACCTCTTCAATCTTTGAAGCTTTCCAATACAATCTTTGAAGCTTTCCACTTTGATGAATGTAAATATTGTCTAGAATAACTACCTACCAAAGAATTACACACACTGACAGTTATCCAGAATGGTTACTGAAGCCATTGTGTAACTTGAGAAGGCTACATTTCCCCATATGTAAGATTTTTGATGACCAGTTTCTGAGAAACTGTAGCTTTCCAGGAACTGTTTGGAAGTTAGCTACAACCCATGAAACTACCTGTGTCGAGCAGTTTATGTGAAGCCTGTGTGTGTAGAGGACATAGGCATTGGCAGCCACTCAATAACAACTCATAGTAGTCAGAGGAGATATCTATATTGTGTATATTATAGCCTTCAGGGATGTGCAATATACCAACTGGTTATGTGTCAATTAGGAAAGCCATGACATAGAAATTTTATGTTCTAATACTTTCAGGAGTATACATTGATGTAGCCAAATTTGTATGCTATTTCTATGTCATGGGATTTTATGGATATATCATATGTTACAACTATCACCACATCCCTAGTGTTGTCAATCACCCTCTCATGATTTTTTTGCGGTTCCCAATAAACATTGGTCGTCTATATATAGAACACTGTGATTAGTAGTTAGTGTAGAATGATTAGGTTATATATAGTTGCATAAAGAAATTGATTACATGATATTCATGGGTAGTCTACCCCTAATGGTCCTTATAATCTGTAATTTTCTATGTACCTGACTGGTGAGGTTGTTGGATGATCTTGTCAACCTTACAACATGATATGTTTGTATGTAGACATATTGAAATTGTTGGTGCCAAATTATATGGTGTCAGGTTATCACATTGGCTGTTCAAATACGTTGTAGTATTGGGTTAGCTGACAGAGAGATGTCAGATGTCATTAAAGGTCTAGTTTAATTGGTGGACCAACTTGAGATGTTTCCAAGAAATTACTTACATGAGTGTTGTTGAAAATCTAATGCAGAAGAAAGCCACAAAACTGTGGTTCAGTGGAATTCACTCTATTTCTGATTGCTTCCCCTGTTTTAAAGTAAACAAATAACATCAACAGGATGCACATATGTTGTTGATAACAAAGTACATCTGCAGCCCTAAATGGCTAGCCCTCAAGATGTGTTCTGTAACTATATACTATTGTTTCCACTGCAGGCAAAGAGGCATTCCAAATTACAACTACCAAATTGGAAGAATCAATTTTGTCAGAGCAAAGGACCTGAATCAGCTGTTTGACAATTCTGCAGAAGAACAGGTGATCATTTTATACTGTATGTGATTTCACCCACTACCTCATACTGTAGGAAGATGACAAGTTTGAAGCATTCACTGGAAAGGGACAAGCTTTAAAGGAAAAAAGAAAAAAGAAATAACATTTTAATCATCATTATATATTTCAATTTTTAAATACCAATCACTTTCTGTCATACAAAATTTATATGCAACCGTCAAGTCACAGGGAGCTGAAGGAGTGGTTCCTTTATCAATCATGTACTCTGAGTCATCTTCCATTAACTGATTCTGCTGACAAGAAGGGTTATTTTGCTATATATAGCAACACAGCCCCTTATTAGTCACTATCAATTTTAGCTATCAATGTCGTGCTTCATTAACTAACAACCCCTAAAATGCCAACTCTCTGGTCCCACGTATTCCAAGTATACATGCCAGATTTGTGGCAGACTGTTGAACATCATCATCTATGAAAGAAACATGACCCCAGTATCCTGTTATTCCAATATGTGTGAGGTTTGTGGCACCCCCGTGCATAGTAACCAAATCAGCCATGTCAGATAAATGAAAGTCGAAACAACATAATGTATATCGTGTGTGTGCCAATCTCATGTTGTATATTTGATGTAGTCTTTATAGCTTGGCTGCCAACCAAGCGTGTTTATTTTGGGGATGACGTGTACAGTATAGACCAGCAGTTATACATGTGGGAGAACCTACTACAAATAATAAACCTCTTAAAATTTGAAAAACTCCATAATAAGTTCAACACTTCAAACGGCAGGTCTGGACAGAGGTTCCATTAGTGGAACATTCTATGATTAAACAGTGTATATAAATTAGTAAAGATAAATATTAAATTCAGTTCACTGCCCTACACTGAGTACTATCTTTCCAATATTTTGATTTGTCTTCATATGTTGGTGGGCCTTTTCAGCTTCAGCTAGTGGAAAAACAGAATCGACTATCAACTTCACTTGACCATTGCTCAATAGAGGTACGACCTTGTCAGCAATTTCTTGAGTCAGCTGATGTTTGTATTCAAGGGCCCGACTTCGTAAAGTGCTTGGTATCAAAGAAACTCGTTTGCGGAGCAACACAGACAGATCCATTGGTTCTTGGATTACACTGCCTCCTAGTAACCCTAGCAACACTAGTCGACCATCCGTGGCCATACACTGCATATGTGATGTCCAATATGGTGCTCCAACAAAGTCCAAGATGACATCCACTCCTTTGCCCCCGGTAGTTTTCAGTACCTCTTCTGAAAAGTTTTGTGTCTTGTAGTTTATAGTTACATCTGCTCCAACTTGACTACACATGCTGAGCTTTTCTTCTTTACCTGTTAACAGTCAACAAGAATGATGATAATATCATATAAGACCAAGGGAAAAGTATGTGGTCAGGAGGTTGTAAGCCTGTACGAGTAATCCTTTCGGTTACACTTCTATAACTGACTATGCACTAGTAGAGTGGCTAAGCAACAAATTTCGATGAAATTGTTTTCTGTGGAAGTTGAATAAGGTATACTAAATCATTTGAGATACAGTGCCACATTAAAATCATTGCCTTAGGGCATGTTTGAAAGCTTTTAAACTAGGTTACAAGCCCATTTCTAGCTGGTCAGCAAACCATACAAGTGTATTCAAAGTCTGTTTTTTGCTTAAATAGCAAGAATGTATTTCAAATTTACAGGTGCAATCAGAAAATCTTTCAAAATGTGGCAAAATAAACTATTTTAACACTTCTAATGGAGTTTATATTTCAGTGTAAAAAGTACCAACAAAATAATATATATGGTTTCATGCTTCTTAACACTGCAAGTTAATGACTTGGACACCTCCGTTGCTCAGCTTTTGCATATGACGTTCCCTTGCTTGTCTATGCAAATGCAAAGTTTCAGTATATTTACTATTGAGTGCTTTTATGGGTTCCCAATACAAGATTTCAGGTAAGCATGTAATTTTATTGGCACCATGAAATACTATGAATATTGTACCAAATTTGGTGTTTTTATCAAAAAGTGAACGATTTTTTCCGCTTAGCCGCTCTACTATACAGGATAATTCATTGATAATGGCTCCATGTATACAGTTCCTCTAATATGAATACATGTCCGCTACATGTTGCACATGAACAATAATGAAATTTGGAACCCAAAAATTCCACGTGGGTAGTATAAGATAATCACATTTTGGAACGCTCCGTTTCATATCAACATGTATTTGGCACAATACAAGGATATTTCACCTTCCCTCATGTAATTCCAAATAGCATGCAGGTACTTCGTGCCCTGAGCCATTCATAAAATATCAACTTTAATAGCCCAAACATTACTTACTTGCTGTGGCAAACACCTTCACATCACGCACTAAATTCTTTGCTAATTGGATGGCAGCAAGGCCTACACTGCTGGCACCTGCATGAACTAAAAGAGATTCACCATCTTTGAGACGTCCACTCCAGAACAAAGCTGAGTAGGCAGTGAGGAACGCCTCGGCAACACTAGCTGCTTGAATGTACTCCATGTTCGGTGGCATCTTGATCACACTTTGATACGGAGCCAGACAATAACTTGCATAGCCTCCGCCCCCAATCAGGGCAAACACACGATCACCTTTCTTTAGGTTTCCCTCCTTACTAGCTGCCACGCCCATCTGCACAATTTCTCCAGCCACCTCCACCCCCAATATGTCGGATTCTCCAGGAGGGGGAGGGTAACGACCCCCAGCTTGTAGTAAATCTAGTCTGTTAACTCCAGCAGCTGCTACCTGTAGGGAACAAATTTTCTAGTAGCATTTCAAAATGAAAGTAGATTCTACTTTGATAAGGACTTGGTTATCCTTCTGTAGACATGGTATTGGTGTGTCCTTCACTAGCCAGACACTGCTATTAGACGCATCATATGTAATGCTCTCCATCACAATGTTTGTCAATAGGACACTTCCCACTACCGCAGTAGTCGCAGGACAACTAGCGCCTCCTAACATATTCACTTAAGCGCATAAAGAATTGTAATTATTTGTGGTCACGTGATGTGTATTTGTTGTATATCCTGACTTAGTTCTTCTCTTCGTCGTGAAAATGTACAACGGAATTGGATTATCGACAGTGCGCGGGTCAGGAACCAATGGCTACGTGCAAAGAAATCTGGCACATGTGAGTCATCTAAAAGAGCGCGTGAACTACGCCAGCGAAGCAGACATGACGGCAGGGGAACGCATGATTAACAGAAAACCAAATAAAGAAATATTGGAGCACGAGAAAAAACGCCGAGTGGAAGTGAAATGTGCCGAAATGAGAGAAGATATGGAAGAGCAAGGGTGAGTGCACTCTCACGTGAGATGTTCGGGATTTGTTCCTGTTTGGTGCACGGTAGATATTCCGAACAAGAAATCGATCAGAAGGTGGAGCAGCTAAGAGAGCAGCTGTTGACTGCCAAAGACACAGAAAATGACCAAGAATTGTAATTTGATGTGTTCTTGAATCACGTGATTCATAGCCACGCCCTTCATTTCAGGAAAAACTCGCACCAAGTGGCAGAGGCCAGTGAGAGAAAGAGACAGCAATTGAGGGAAGCCTTTGGCATCAGGGATGACTACGTTGATGGTAGTGCTTTCAACTTTGGTCAGCAGAACCAGTTGCAACAATCTCAGCAGAAAAGAGAAAAGTACGTGTGTGTGTTTCTGTGTAGTTTATACATTATGTATTTGTCTCCAATATCCAATAATGTGTGTTTTGTCCACAGTCCACCAAGCCACTCAAGACGTCGTTCATCTCCTTCATCAGATGACAGCAGCAGTAGCAGCAGTGATGATGATACATCATCTTTTAGTAGTAGCTCGACAACCACCAGTAGCTCCTCTAGTGAGGACGAAAAATGTCGTCGGAAGACACGTCGTAAACATGAATCAGAAAAGAAGCAAGCCAAAGAGTGAGCCCATTGTTTTCTTGTTATCAAATAATTGTGTTGACGATGCAGGGAAACAAAACCTTCTAGAGATACGAAGGGACGTGGAAGAAAACATTCTAGCGATGATGAAAGAGACTATGAGAGCAAATCAGCTGCCAGCAGGTTAGTTGAGAGCCTGTAATACAGAAGGATTGGGAGTCTTGATGTAAATAGCGTTGTATATCATCAATGTATGATGCTGTTTAGGTCATCTAGAGTGCATGATAGTCATTATATTGATGATGAAGTTAATGAGCAAAGACACCGCAGGAGACATGGTGACCATGCTAGATCTGAGTAAGCTGTTATATAGATACTCCACAGCATCACCTGATTACTCCTTTTTTAATAGGGAACAAGCCAAAGCTAAAACAATTGATAGAAAAAAACGTGCTTCCAACAATGGTGATGGTTCTGATGAGAAACAGTAAGTGCGATGAGTGTAGGTTTCTATGTGACTTCTGTCATGTAGTACATCAAAGCACTCAAGAAAATCACCTGCAAAGCCACCAGCTGTAAGAAATGTGGGTGATAAGGAACAGAAAAAAGCCAAGAGAAAGTACAAAAGTGAGTCAGATAGAGACACAAGGAAGGCCAGAGGGAGGCACTATAAGGAGCCAGGAGAGGTGTCTTCAGACAGTGGTAGTGATAGGAGTCCTTCTCCTCCACCAGTCAAGAAAAAACGTCAGTTGTCCCCAGAAAAGACAAAGGCAAGAAATGACGTACAAAAGTCAAGACCCAAATCACCTGTTGTAGCAGCCTCACGTAAGAAAACCAGCCCATCACGTTCTTCAAAACACAGCACCGATAAATACAAAGATGCCAGCCCATCTCATCAAAGCAGGAAACAGCATGATCCCACCTACCAAAGCAGGAAACAACCCAGCCTCTCCCCCAAACGACCTGCAGTCAGTAGTAGAGTTAAGAGACACTCATCATCAAGTGTGGACTCCTCCAGTAGTAGCAGTAGCAGTAGTAGTGATAGTAGTTCTGATGGTCTTGAGGAGGGAAGATTGCGGAGCTCTATCCAGCACAAGAGGGAGTCCCCTGCTACACAGCGACGTTCCCCTGTTTCTGTAAAGAGACGATCCCCTAGTCTTGCCCGTGCAAGGAGACGGTCATCCAGTCCTGGCCATAAAAGGAAACAGTCACCTACTCTTATTAATAGAAGGCCCAGTCCCACAGGTAGAAAATCTTCAAGTGGTTCAAGCCATCGTAGAAGAGTATCACCTAGTACTGTAGACAAGAGGAAATACAGCCCAGCTAAGAGAAAGGCATCACCACCAAGTGTCATTTACAGGAAGACAATAATCAGTCCTAAAAGAAAGAGCACACAATCTAGCCCACCTCCCCCAAAGACTAGCTCAATGCATTCTTCATCCAGTTTATCTTCATCTGATGACAGTAGTGACAGTAGCAGTAGTTATAGTGGTGATAGTAGGTCTCCATCTCCTGAACTGTCTAACAGACAAATACAATCACTCAGTGTAAGAGAACGGCCACCCAGTCCTGTGCAACAGCGACAGCAGTCCCCAAGTTTGCAACAGCGTAAAGGTCAACCACCAAGTCCTGTAAGCAGAAGGCAACAATCCCCAAGCCCTGTAGACAGAAGACGACGATCACGAAGCCCTGTAGACAGAAGGCGATGTTCACCAAGTCCTATCGATAGAAGGCGGCAGTCGCCAAGCCCTGTTGACAGAAGGCGACATTCACCAAGCCCTGTAGACAGAAGACGACGATCTCCGAGTCCTGTAGACAGAAGACGAAGATCACCAAGCCCTGTAGACAGAAGACGACGATCTCCGAGTCCTGTAGACAGAAGACGAAGATCACCAAGCCCTGTAGACAGAAGACGACGATCTCCGAGTCCTGTAGACAGAAGACGAAGATCACCAAGTCCTGTAGACAGAAGGCGACGTTCACCAAGCCCTATAGACAAAAGGCGACGATCACCAAGTCCTATAGACAGAAGACGAAGATCACCAAGCCCTGTAGACAGAAGGCGACGATCACCAAGCCCTGTAGACAGAAGGCGACGATCACCAAGCCCTGTAGACAGAAGACGAAGATCACCAAGCTCTGTAGACAGAAGACGACGATCACCAAGCCCTGTAGACAGAAGGCGACAATCACCTAGTCCAATTCACAGAAGACGACGTTCCTCAAGTTCTGTTGAACAAAGATGGCATTCACCAAGTCCGAATGATAGAAAACGACGCTACAGAAGCCCTGTCAGGAAAAGACGACGCTCTTCCAGTCATTCTGAAAGGCACCAACGTTTTCCAAGTCCCAGCAATAGGAGGTGGCGTTCCCCTGTGAAACGAACTCGCAACCCTGACAGAAAGCAATCCACGAGCCCCAGAAGAGAGAGGAGGCATCCTCAAAAAGAATCATCCCCATCTGGTAGTTATACCAGTAATGAGAGACGCAGACAGTTCAGAAAGTCAAGATCCCCCTTATACAGGTAAGTGCTAACTAGCACACATCCAACTTTCATTTGTGACGTCTTATATAGACCATCAAGACATGATGAAAAAGCAGAGAGTAAAGGTCATGCCCATGACAGCCCTTCTTCCAGTGATTCGTCATCTTCAGATGACAGTGACTCTACCGAGTACAGTTCTACTGACGTAGAGTAGACCAACTGCATTGTAGTATTGTTATCAATGTGTTGTTAATTGTTGTAATTAAAATGTGTTTATTGACCATCATGTTATGTTAATACATACACATTTCCATTGCTATTGTTTGTCCGACCATTGTGTCGGACTGAAAGACTACGTGTGTGAAAATTGTCTGTAGATAAAGTGTTGCTCCTCAGATTAGATGCTGTAGATGAAGTTCTACCTAATGGTTCCATGCGTACTCCAGGTAGATTGGGAACAGGTGTGCCAACTGGTAAATGGTCGGTCAATTGAATGTCAGCTGTAGTTCCTGGTGCTTCAAGGGGAATGGGGTGGGTCTTGAAGTGGTCAAGCATGTGTAGAATGTTTCTGAATTCCAAATGTTGTACACGACAGGTTCCATTGGGACTGATAGATAATCTTAAATGCTGTGGGCAATAAATAGAGTAGTAAAACATACCATGGGAAACAAAGTAAAAATCAATTACCTTAGCTCTTCCATGATAATTAAAGGATAATACTAGATCACCAGCACGTGATTCACTTTGACGGATTAAATATTCACCAGTTCCACCATTGCCATGATGAGTAACCAAAAGAGCAGCATCAATTCGAGAAATCATTCCATGAAACCATGGGTACTGTCTCAAACCATCTGGATCCACACCAGGTTCTAATGAAGGAAGAGGGGAACCCCCACCAGTTGGGGAGCCCCGAGGGGAACAGTCACCACTTGCATCACTGTCATCATCAGCATCAGTAGCAGGAGGTCCATCAATGAATGAAGTGTTCAATGATCTTGTAGATAAACTATGTTCAGTAGACAACACTGGATCAGGTGAGACTGCAGATGTGATGTCATCTTGTGATTCAGTGGTGGGAACATTTGGCGGAGTGGGAACACGTAGTTGAGATGAAGCCAGTGGGGTTATAAGCGTGCTGCCCCTTCCTTGACCGGATGAGTCACTGATACGACGAACCACTGACCCATGAGAAGATGATGGAATGTCCAAAGTGCCAAGTGAGTTACTGCGGTGAGTCCTGCTAGGGCTTGAGGTGCCATCCTGCTGTCCTTGTACAAAAAGTGGAGTAAATTCCATCATATGTTCTCTCCTCCGCCTGCCGGCAGAATCAGGTGATCTACTACTGTTGTCAGGTGATCTGCTGTTGTCATTGGCCATTTCATTATGGCTAGCGACATTGTTATTGCTGCAATAAAAACATTTACTCACTACTATCCATAGCAAAAAAAGTTGAATAAGACCAACCTTAAGCTGATCAGTTCATTATCACTTTGGATGCCAGCATATCTGTTGATTGCCTCCACCCATGACTGCATGGCTTCTTTGCTCTTAGCATCAAATACATATTCCACAGCTCCTTTGGCCTAAGCAGAAACAAAGATTAGTAAAACGATGGTCCATGCAACTTGATACTGTCCAACATACCTTAACTACAAACGAGCTGCTACAATCAGGTACTTCTACATGTGACGTAGGCCGCACAGACGTGATCAGAAAACAAAACAGGCTCATCTTGGGCTGAGCAGTCTAAAAAATATAATATATATCATTTACCCAACTTAATTACAATGTGGCTAACAGTACAATGGAAACAAGAAGAAAAGCCACAATGACCACATCTACACACACACCTTAGGAGGACATCTGATTAACAGCTGGTACATGCCATGGACCAGGCTCAGAGTAACATGGCATCTACACCAGTTGAGGTTATCAAAATTGTCGCTGGATTGGTTGAATTGTAACATGTTCATGTTCGCAGACATCACAGGGGTGGCCACAGACTGTTGCTGCTCCACAGTAGGTCCCCGTAGTGTGGCACCAGCAGCCAGTGTCGTACTGCTGTTTGTTACAGGACTGGTCTGTGTTAGTGCACTTGTAGCCAATGTGTTTGAGCGTCTTCTGGTTGGCCTGCTGCCTTCACTACTGGCATCCCCACCATCTTTGTTCTTCCTGAAAATGCTCTTCCATGCTCTTTGCCTGGGGGGTTGCGTGGACGGCGTTAGCGTAGCCGAAGCAGCCGCAGCATTATGATTATCAACAGTGTTTGGTGAGGAAGACTCTTCGAAGTAGGTCAAGAATGATGCTGTGAAAAGTCGGGCAAATCCAGCGGTCGGAACATCGTTGTATTGGGGATTATTGAGACGAAATTGACGCAGTTCTCCTTTGAAACAGTCAGATAACTTTTGTGCCTGTTCATCACAGAAGCTGCCCCAATCAGGGAGGGCTCCCTCGCTCATCACGAAAGTGTCTACAAATAAAAATGACATGTCGAAGAAATAAGTGAGATCTAACTTGCTAACTGACACCATGAGTATACACACAACGCTTTATACTTGTCTGCTTTTATATATTTACCTTTCCCTGAAGACTGATCTTCCTAGAATTTACCAACATCACACAAGACCGTGAACCGGAAGTCGTCTTGTAGTAATTGTAAATTGTTACGATGACTTAATTATGTTACTACTAAAATTATGGCTTCTCTACTACCAGCCGCCTTACAGTTAGTCGCTTCACTAAAGCGCTTCTTTCCTGGTAGCCGCTCAGTGGCCCGCAGCCCCTATGGTGTCCTGTTGCCACGAGAACATCACAAAGTCGTAACGGAAGATGATATCGGTGGGCGGCGTTTGATCATCATAGGCGATGTACATGGATGTTGCGATGAGTTAACGGAATTGTTGGATCAAGAAAACATATCAGACAACAATACTTGTGTTATATTTGTGGGAGATCTTATTAATAAGGGACCCAAGAATTCCCAGGTGGTGAAGCTTGCCAGGCAACTACTGTCATACAGTGTGAGGGGTAACCATGATGAGGTGTGCCTACTAGAATGGGAGATGGCTCAACAAAATGGCGGAAAATTGTCAGACAAGTTTAGCTGGATGAACCAGTTGTCAACTGAAGACATAAACTGGTTGTACGACATGCCATACACCATCAGTGTCCCTAGCAGGAATTTCATAGTGGTACATGCAGGTTTGGTCCCTGGGTGTAATTTACAAGATCAAGACTTGGAAGAAATGATAACAATGAGAAATGTTACAGAGAAGGATGGAGTTTACACTGCTACTAAATCAAACAGTGACGGTGTATGTTGGGCCAGCAAGTGGGAAGGCCCTACACATGTATATTTTGGTCATGATGCTCAACGGTTCCTTCAGAAACACCCTTATGCTACAGGCCTGGATACAGGGTGTGTATATGGTGGACATTTGACTGCAATATATCCATTAACTGGTAAATTAGTAACTGTTACATGTCATGATATATATGAATCTCCTTAATATTTAATTCATTGACAGATGCTTGTAATGATGAGAATAAAAGGTATTTGGTGTGTGCTACCCTGGTAAAGGGTTCAAATTGTGTTCACCACGTATTAGACCGATAATCTCATCCAGACCTTCACCTTTGTGCTCTACTTGAAGGTGCTCTGTAAACCTGGTTGAAATTAGCAGACTAATAGAATTGGCTGACTACAACAGATTTCACTTACTTCTGTACCAATTCAGCTGAAACATCTCGACTGCATGATACAGTGTTGGCCAAGCGGAACAACACCTGTAATAATGATACACTGATGACAACTGTTTCTTGTTAGGCCTATTTTCTGAGAAGATACAATAACAATAGTTGCTAGGCAAACAATTGGGACTGAGTACTTTTAAATGCCTTTAATATGTAAAACAAGAAATGGTATTGAATATACAAGCATTGAGTTAACAATGTTACTGCTCAGTGTCAACAATAAGCCTAGTCAAGAGTGGTATAACATTCATGCATAATTTGCTTACCATAAACACTAACAAGTGTAATAGGACAGTGTACACGAATGCTATCATTCTGGCCACTTTGTTAGAAAGGATGAACCTTCCCTACAAAAGGAAATGACAGTAAGAATTTGGATATAGCAGTACAGTGGAACTTCTTTCAATTCTGGAGGCCATGTTTGGATCACAAAAGTGTCCTGATTTATATTAGGAGTTTAAATATACCCTTTTCAAACAGTATCCACATTTCAAGGTGTTCTCCTTTTAGGAAGAAGTTCCACTGCACATAAAATCGTTATACCAGCACTAGGGTGGCCTTGTCTGGCCCGCTGAGATTCATGTACTTCCTCTGGCGTTCCTGTAGGAAGTGAGTATAGGGAATAACTGAGTAGATATTATATATGTGACATATTTGGCAAGAAGCATACTTAAGCAGAATCACTATACAAAATTCAGCAGAATTATACAACTGGATTACTACACAAACATTTTAAAGAAACAATAAATGTTAAAATAGAAACATAATTCACTGAAAGACTATCATGTGGTTTTTTATGGGATTTCCAAATACCTGTACAATGTAATCATACCTTGCTACTGAATGCTGCAAATGGGTCAAGATTATTTTCATAATCTGATGAGTATCGTTTCACCACATCGTCATCGACCACACCTCTCTGTGATCATGTGATACACTAAAGCAACATCATGTGATCACTTACACTGCTGTTGCTAGGGTAACACTGTAGGAACTTTACTTTCTCGTACAGTTTGACATTGTCAGCTCGCAGCATGTCTGCCTCTTGTCTCAGTAGCCGATTGGAGTTGTGCAACTGTCCACAGTCCTGTGACCAAACCAATGACGGCATCTGGCAACAGAAAAGAGACACACCTCTTCTAGCTGAGAGTTCCGTTCTTTGAAACGTTCACGCTGGCTGGTAACTATCGACAACAATGAATCACTGCTTGGTTGGTGGTCAGTCATTGACAACACATCTGCTAGTAATTCTTTAGTGGTGGTCCCAGTAACATCTGTATCACCCTACAAGCAAAGTAGATAAACACACCCAAAATCTGTGACACACTTACATCCCTAGGAGGGAGTAGTGGTCGCACCAACGACAAGTCAGACTCCAACTGTGACACCAACTTCTCGCTTTGATGGTAACGCTCCGACAACTGGGAGTGCTCAGCCTGCAAGGCACTGTACCTTTCTTGTTGTTGACCCAAGAGCTGTTTGGTGGCTGTATACTCGGATTGTAGCACTGCAAGAAGTGGTAACTGGTAAACATATGCACCAGAGACAAAACTATTGACCACAAGCCAAAAGTGTATAAATCAGTACTAAGTAATGACCTACTAAGTGTTCTAATAACAACCCACTAGCCCCTCATTACAACAAGTTCCATTGAGTAGTCACATTCCAGTCATCATGTCTCACAACCATATCATAGTGACTCACTTTTATTCTTCTCCAGTAGAAGCACTTCCAGTGGCTGAGAGGTGTCCGTCTAGAATTCACAAGATATGATAATCACATAAAATTTTGAAAGGTAATAGTATAATAAAATTTCTGCGACCAATCAAATTAGGGCTTATTGTTTTGATGTCTAGTCAATATGTACAGAGAACCAAACTTGGTCTCAATACCCTTGCCTGTCATTAGCACTTACCGAATCACATGATCCGGAAGAGAATTCCACAGACCTGATCACACTAAAGCACAAAGCAAGGATTATCAGTGACACGATGTGACAATTATGTCATACTCTAATTCTCTCCTGATCTCTTCGTAATCTTTTTGATTGGCTAACGTGGACTCCTACATGTCAATGGATGTCACAAAGGAAACAGTGATAGCATGGGTAGCTCACCAGAGTTTGCAGGGCACTGTTCTTCACCTCTAGTTGTTGTTGCAGTTGTTCAATCTGCACATTACCTTGCTCTTTAACTCTTGCCAACTCTCGTTGAGCATTCTGCAACTGTTCCATCAGTTCTGAGGCTTCGTGTTCTCTAGTCTCATTGGCTGTGATTTCACCAGCAGCAGCAAAGTTTTGCCATGATGGTGGTGACTGTGTTCTTTGTATCTGCTTAGCTTCTTCCAGCTCCCTTTCCATGGTAATCACCCGCTGTTATTAGGAGACCATATGACTTCAATATTGATCACATGAGCTTACTTGGTTAGCTCTTTCCAAGTCAGTAGCCAACAGGTCAATCTCTGCTGCTCTAGTGGAACAAACTCAGTGATATTGTACTAACTACCGTACTAACTTTGCTGTGCTCTCCTCGTCAAATTTATTCTTCAAATCAAACAACTCTGCTTGCGTACTTTCTAGGGCTGCGATTGGTTAGATAATAAACTGAGTACAAGACACATGCCTACCAGCAGTCAGGGTGACCACCTTGCTCTCCGATTGGCTCAATTTATCCTTAAATGATTCTACCACTTCCTGCAACTGTTTCTCTTGTTCGCTGTATTCTCGGACTAGCTGTTCCTCACGTGTTCTCACCATAGCCTGTCAACACACACTGGATATCACAACAACAAATGACCACACTCCTCACCGCAGCTTTCTCCTGTAGGGTGTTCTCATGTGACCTCAGTTGTTCCCTCAACCGATTAATGGTGACCTCTGTAGTGCATCACAAACAACAATAGCATGCTTTTAACAGTTATTACAGCACAACCACAAATATTACATACACTAGTTAGCAAAACTAGTGTACATTGGTGTTGTTCAGTGGTGCAATAAACATAGCCACTGAATTTGTACACATGTACTTAATGTGTTCATTTGCTCTTTTGTGTATGTATGTATGTGTGTACACATGAGCATGCTGAATACAATACAGGATACACATTACTATTTATTGGCACAAAAGCGAAGATGACCTGGTCTACATAAAATACTATCATTAGGCACAAAGAGGTATAAATAGGGAGTGTGCATATAATTATGGGATTTCAAGAACTTTTGTAAGAGTGAAAGAGAAGAGAGTGTGTGGTTAGCTGGTCAAGTTAGTCACAAGGTGTATATAAGGACAGTCATATGCAAACCACATGACTTGAGGCGATAGTTCCCACAATGCTAAAAAGCTCCCACATCAACTAAACAAACTAAAGAGAGACCTGGGTGGGCTTAGTTGGTATAAGCAATTTAGTGTGAAGAAAACTATTCTGAGAATTATCTCATTCCAGGAAACACCAACAATCCGTAGCAACAGGGCTGTTACCAGGGACAGTTGCCAGACACTATTAATTGGTTAATAACCTCACAGTATATACAGCTGACTACAGTCCAGCCCAAAGACTTAATGGCTTCTGTAATTACCAACACTTCAGGGACTTACTTGGGTAGATCACTTTCAAGAATATTTTACCATGCTATATATTTTTAATGGATTTTTATAATTTAACTTAATTCATTTTTTAGTATATACAACTTAGTAATAGAAATTAACCATTACAGCAAAACAGGCTACTTTTCCATGGAATCCCTAAAAATGGTGACAGATAACTAGCTGGTTACTATCCTTCCTTCACTTGCCACTATTGTCCACTTCATTACTACTGATAATCATTATAATTATGTTAATTTAGCAGGCAGTGAACAGTTTGGCATGCAAACAGAATTCAAGTACTATAATATAATATGTTTCCACATGATGGTGAGTTTCGCAAGAATTAATCCACCCACCAAACAGGGAAAGCAGGAACTCTTGCATGATCACTTCCTAACCATCTGACCATAAATGTAGGAAAAGACCATTTTGCACTAAATGAATCATATTATCAACCAAAAATTGTAAACTGAATGGCTAGGTACCAGGCCATTTAAAGGTTGCTAATTTTCAGACAGCCAGCCCTTCTGGTAAAACTCCAACTCTTCTGGTCACATTAGGTCAGAATTTTTTGGCCTTAATAGGCAGGTGGCTGGTGGATTAGTATATAAACTTATCACTTGGGGAGTTTAAAGTTGGCTTTTGTAGAGAGGTAGCCTTTCTATACAGGTGGCCACTAAAACAGGTTTTACTGTACATGAGGACATTTTTCTTTTAAAACATCGTATCATTTCCCAATAATTTTGCAGGAAGTCAGTCAACCAGGCGCAACATGAGATTAACATTTCAGTATACAGTAGAAATTTCCTTGCAATAGGAATCATGATCCAAAACATGCACTGTGCTGTCCTTGTCAGCATAAACATTGGCCCAATTAATGCATTCCATCATTTATTCTGCTAATGTTTCAGTAACAATGGTGACTGTCCAATAGGTGTAATCACCACTCAAAAATGAGTGCCATTATAAACCACTACAAATGACTTCAACCAGTGATGTAACAGAGCTCACATTAACTCAATTAGCAGTCACAACATAATATTGTGTGCTATAAAGGTAACTAGGTGATAGCCTTGCTAAGTCAAGACAATACAGAATAGAGTCTCCCAAGGGTTGAAACTTATAGCCACCTCTACAAGGCTTCACGAATAACATCATCATTGTATACACAGGGGCAAAGAGTTCATAAAATTGAAATCTTTCAGAAGGGGAACACACAGTTTAATTTCAGGAGTCTAAATCTGTGAACACTAACAGGACCTCAGATAAGTATCTAGCCCCTTTTCTCAGGGAACACCTCTGTCTAGGGTAACATACCACCCTCCCAACCAGAGGGAGGGGTACGACATGCGTGCGTGAATACTAATAAAATTAGATAAACTACCAGAGAGTATTTTATAGAAATGTACTTCTGGTACATATTCATAGTGATATATCAGGCATGAATGATTGTATATGGTCATTAAAAGATTGTTGTGACTCTTCATGGAAAGTCGACTGCCATTGATCGTCATTACTAGTTTCTCCTTAACGGAAGCATTTATAGTTACAAAATTCACATCATTATAAAGTACAGATAAAGAATATCACTTAATCCCTGGTGATCCCCGACATCAGTATAATGTACAGGACCTGTTGGGTTCACATGAAATGTTTTCTGATGTAGTGAATTCTTACACTAGTACACGTAACGCGTGTCGTACCCCCTTCTGCTCCCAAACAGTATATACTCCAGTATTTCAAATGTCAACCATTTTGAGAAATAGCCTTTCAATCCATGACAGTAGAAACTGAAAGACACTAGAAGCTACAAGTACATAAATAACTGAGGCGTTGGTGAGTTATTGAATACTCTTGGGACAGGCTTCATTACTGGTGTAGCGAGTGAGTGTAACCCAGCAACAATTCTCGAGAAATAACAATTACATGTAATTTACCACTTTACCCTGCACTCAAAAATGCCAACATGGCTTCATTAAAACCACAAGCACATAAACCATTTAACCACAACTAACAGCTTGACACCCACTCAAATTCAATGATTCAAACTCACTCATACTCAAAGCAGACATTATCATGGACAATTATAATAAGCAATGGTGTGTGAAATGGGCCAAAATTATAACATAATAGTATTGGCAGACTGAATGATGATGAGGTGTGAATGATTTAGTCTAGGAGTTCTCAGTAGCATTGCATTGATGGTGACAAGCACATTACAAGGATTGCTATGAGACAGTGGTAGTAAACCTGCCAAAGTCCCTCCCTTATAGCATGCAGGAATTTCATATTCAGTTCAGAGAATTGATCAGTGTAAAATTTATCAGTGAATTTTAACAGAAAGAAATATGGTGGGAGTATAGTTTGTTCTTTTTAGTCACATTTCTGCTAACCAGTATAGAAATAGCTAAGAAGTAATCCTAAAGACAAGTTGCAATCAAATAAGCTTATTATTATAGGATGCATGGTATGATTTTGGTGCGAACACAAAGTGGAATGGAGGAGGGGGAGAAGGAGAGAGTTATGTTACTGTCATACGCAGGATTTGTACTTGTCAGTTGCAAATAATTGGGAGCTGAGTCTTTGTTATCATATACTATAACTGTCAACAATACATTCCTAGCACCATAGACATTCCAAGTGAGAGGCAGTAAACTAGTGAAGCAGGTGGCTAGCTAAATAGCCATAGCTGTCCTCCCACACAAACTATACCACAGACCTCATGACCAACAGTGTCAACCATATAACATATAAACAGCTAAAATCTCATGAAACTTGTCAATGTTGAAACTAAAACAAGCCTGTGACATGAAGAGCTTAAGAAATAGTAGCTCCAATGGCCACACAACCATGTACAAATATGTTAACAACTTTCTCAGAAGTCACACAGGAAAAAATATTTAAATATAAACAGCTAGCCACCTGCTTCACCCGTATGACAGGTGGCTAGCTAAACAGCTAGCCACCTGTCATACGGCAAGATTTGTACTTATCAGTTGCAAATAATTAGGAGCTGAGTCTTTGTTATCATATACTATAACTGTCAACAATACATTCCTAGCACCATAGACATTCCAAGTGAGAGGCAGTAAACTAGTGAAGCAGGTGGCTAGCTAAATAGCAAGAGTTAATAATAGAGAGGAGAGTGTCCAACACAATACAGAGCCTCTACAAATGATTCAGCGTGATTCAAAGGGATTCCTCTGTAAAATTCTGTGATTTTTAGTATATTCTATATGTGAAGATTGTTTTAATCATCGCATTTCTTTGTTTTTCCCATGTGCAATCATCACATTTCTTTTTTCTGGCAGTGTGCACTTGTTAACACGTCTGAGAGAATCCCTTTGAATCATGCTGAATCATCTGTAGAGGCTCTGTATTGTGTTAGACACTCTCCTCTCTATTATTAACTCTTGTAAATAGCTATAGCTGTCCTCCCACACAAACTATACCACAGGCCTCGTGACCAACAGTGTCAACCATATAACATATAAACAGCTAAAATCTCATGAAACTTGTCAATGTTGAAACTAAAACAAGCCTGTGACATGAAGAGCTTAAGAAATAGTAGCTCCAATGGCCACACAACCATTTACAAATATGTCGACAACTTTCTCAGAAGTCACATTGGAAAATATTTAAACTCCAATGTTGTAAAATTGTTAATGATGGTAAAGTTATATTGGAAGTTAATATAATTGTATTACAATATTGGAAATTTAACTCAATTCCCAACGCTGTTTATTTTGGAAACACGAAAAAAATTCCAAAATTGAACATCTTTTCCAGCATACCAGCATGACTATAAATTCATAGTCAATTTTTTTCCCTATACAGGAAAGTATTCATAAACATGATAGTTTTGAGAAATGTTATCATCATAAAACATTGTATCACAAATCCTCCAACTCATGTACCTACTTGGATGATAATTTTTATCAAAGGTATGTACTCCCAATGATTTGCATTGAAAGATGTGTATTTAGTCACAGTTCTGCCTATGAATACATTATTTGAGTGATAGAAGCATTTGACATTTTCACAAGCACTAAGAGATCAATAGTGGTCACTCAACTGCTTTGGTAACTGCAAAGTGCACAAAGAAATGTGTACATCAGTGAAACCTAAGGCTTGCTGTAACTGTAAACATGTCATGTTCTATTATGTGGTAAGCCTAACTCAATACGGATAGGACCTGTGGTCTCTACAACCTCTGGCCATACCTCTGAGGGGAGGGAATTATAAATTTCAGCACAGCACGAAGATATAAACTTCAAATACACAGTAGCAATGAATTTTACATATTTAGTATTTGTTATTATATGCATTGTAACTTGAGAATTCGATAGCAGTAAAAGTTTAAGCTTTGTCAGATTTACTTCAATACTTCATGAATAAAAACTATAATGATGTTGTTTTGTGAGGCTTCTGTGTATGAGCCCAATCAATAGTTACTATAATGGTACAGGCTGCGTTACAAACTGGTGGTAAAACAATGGATTAGTAGATTAGTAAATGGTAAAATGTATGCACACAGAACACACACACACTACGTATTTAAACAAAAATCGCTTTGATAGGCTTCCCAACCATTATCATGGACTTGCCTACAGCCGTGTTGAAAATCATCTACACCTAATTTCCAGCACGGCTACACTTTTCCATCTCTATCCCACTATGAATGGCTTTCTACTGGCCATTATAGCACCCTTTTTACAGTATTCTTATATGGATGCAAGGCATGTATATGAACTCTTAATTGTTAAAAGTCGTTACAGCCAGTATAAGTTTCACTGGGGTGTTGAACCAACAGTCTTTATAAGGCAGTAGCTATATGCAGTTGATTGTACAGTGGAACTTAAAGTGTGAATAGTGCCTTCTAAAGAAAAAGAAGAAAAAAAAAAAACTCCACAAAATTTCTAGTCAATTTTTCACCCATAGGAAAATTTTTATAAAAATACTGTATCCCAGTTCATAATATAAAATGATTTCTTGTTTGTTATGTAGCTACTTTCAATGATTTGCATATACCCATTAAAAGATGTGTAGTTATAGTTATTTGAGTGATAATTCACTTTGAGATCAGTAGTGGTCACTCAACTAGTGCTGGCCTAAGTGGACAAAGGAATGTGTGCATCAGTGAAATCTGAGGCTTGCTGTACCTGTAAGATATTTTATTTCATGCTACGCCTTACGAGTTAGAGAAAGACACTCAATACCTCTGTCAAGGATATAGCACCTGTGGTCTGAGAATTTGATCATAGTGAATATAAAACTGTGAATGATGTTGTTTTGTACGGCTTCAGCATACGAACCCAGTGAATGGTTAATACTAATACTAATGTAACCTGATATGTGCAGGCTGCATTACAAATTGGTGAAACAAAACAATGGATTGGCTTAGTAAATGGTGAAATGCATCACTGTACACCACCACACATACGAATGCAGACACCACACACACAACTACGTACGCACACACACAACTACGTACACACACACACACAACTACGTACACACACACACACACAACTACGTACACACACACACACACAACTACGTACACACACACACACACAACTACGTACACACACACACACACATACACGCAGTATGTATGTAAATACCACACACACACATACCATTCCACACACATGTATGTTTATGTACATAGACAGACACACTATACCACACCACCAACAAGCCACACTGGATGCATAACTGAATACCTTGATTTTTCACTTCAGCAAATTCACTCTTGTACTCTTCAAGTGTCTCTCTGAGTTGTTTGTTTTCAATATCTCGATCCTACATATCAGGGATAGTAATATGATTACTACTAGTCTCTGGTTACCTGCATAGTGATCAGTTTTTGCTGGATAGATATAGCTTGTTGTAACACAGGAATTGAATCTGTATTCAACATAACAAAGTGTTCATTGCTAAAATGGATCCAATACTAACCCGGTACATCAATAAGCTTGCGATACAAATTAAGACAAGCTGTCTCAGCCACTTTACTTCTTTTTGACAATGCATCGATCTTTCAAATTAACACAATCTAACACAACGACACAATAAAAGGAAAATAACCTCAGCTTGAAATGCCTTCAGCAGGGGGCCAGCAGCTTTCCTGACATCCTGTAGTTGCTATGAGTGATGACTTTAGTGATGTCTGTAACTTACCTCGGTTGTGGTTTTCTTAAACTCTTTGCTCTGCTCTACAAGTCTCTTACGGGACGTGTCGGACTCGTCTTGCCTATTAGCTATTTCTGTAGCTGTAGCTTCTAACTGCTTCTGCACTCCGGGGTTGCATTAAATTATTAGAATACATTTAAAATCACATAGGCTTGCACGTAAGGTTTAGCCCGAAGGCAATGGCTTACATGAAATTCTGGTAGGTCAAACTGTTTCCAGAACTGTAGGAGGTTGGTAAAGGTGTTTGTAGACGCCATTCTTCCTTAGAACGACTCCCTCTCCGGAAACGTTCCGTAAATTGTTTACATGTAAGGTATTGCAAGTGTGTGCAAAATAGTATTAGCGTATTTTTGTATCCCGGGGAATGGATAGCGAGCCGGAATCTCTTATTACAATAAACAGATCTGAAGCCTATTCGTTGCGGAGCAAGACGATAGGTATTTAAGGTGGATTTTGTCACTGCGCATGTCCATCCTACCACGCCCTCACAGATGACGATACGCGCGAAACCGCGCAGTTATCAACCCTGCCCGGGGAAGTGATTATTAATGAGGGCAGTCCTGGCCCCTTTACTGTTGTCCTTACTAACTATCGGCTGATGGTACAGGGACATACACACAGACCACACAATGACGTAAAGAACTATGACGTAAGTTGTCCTTCACGCGAGCTGTACACACTAACTTAGTTGGGTCTGTATACAGATACCTATAGGTGTTGTGGATGTTGTAGAGGTTCCTTCAGGATCATGTGAGCTAGTAGTATGCTGCAAGAATGGACAGACTTGCAGGTACAGTTGATTTCCAGTTGGTTGTGTATATAAAAGTCTTGGTTCATTGTCCTGTGTTCAAATTTCATTGCTTTATGTGTGCATATATTGTGTTGTTGAGAAGATTGACTATCACAGAAATGCTTTGCATAAGCTTTTAGCTAATACTGATAGCCAACCTATATACCAGGGTCCGCAATCTGAAAAAATTAACTTTTGCAAATCAATTTCCCTACCATTGTGGGATGTTCGTTGTAGTATCCCATTGCTAGATCCACCATGAAACTGGAGGCACAATTGTTGTCTTCACAGCTTTTAGTATCGCATGCGATGCTAAATTTATTTTTAAAATTTCATGCTCCACACAAAGGACTGGATAAAACTTGTCACTTTGCTAGATTTTATGTAGAGTTATTGTAGTTAAAAAGTACACACAGTAATAAGCAAATGATTCACTGGGTTCCCATTGCTCTCTTTTAAAATCAGGAAATAAAACACAAATTTTAAATTCAAGCTGCTCTACCAGCCAAGACAAGAAAAGCCAACTCTTCCTCATAGTGATGTGATAAGGTTGGATACATAGTCTGTCTATAACTGTTAGTCTGGAAAGGATCTGAGATTTCTCACCAGAGTGTTAAAATTTTCATACATCATTCAACGGGATTCTCTCAGTGGTGCCACAGTCCGTTCCAGTACTTCTGATGCCATACTGGTCACCTTATTTTGTTTAGAATGATGATAAATGATGGTCCAAACTGTTTGGTAATAGTAGCAGTTGTGATGTAGTATACTGGCAGCTCACCAGAAGCCACCTAGCTATAATTGAAAATGAAAGCTGGAGTTTGTGCTTTTTGGGTTGATTTTTGCATATTTTGCAACATGATGGTAATGTAGTAATTTGAAGCTGCTGTGGAGCATGAGAACTAGGTGAAGTCAAATTTGGACAATTTAACTGCCTCTCGTAGTGAGAGCTTAGAACAACGTGTGGAAGCTATGGATATGGCAAAAATTGACAACCGCTGGCCAAATGTCCAGGGACATCTTTTGCCATAGTTCTAGACTGTTATGGCTGCAGAAGCACTGGAAATGGCTAGTGTGGTATCTTTAATGCTACAGAAATTTTTGATGATTGTCACCCAGTTGGTGAGAAGTCTCAGATCTTTTCCAGACTAACAGCATAGATAACATCCAACCTTATCGAAACACTATGAGGAAGAGTTGGTTTCTCTTCCCTAGGCGGTAGGGAAGTTTGAAACCGAAAATTTGTATTTCTCTGTTTGAGTTTTCAAAGAAAGCAACTCTGTGCCGGAAACCCAGCAAATTATTTGCTTAACACTGTGCATACTTTTTAACTACAACAACTCTGGATATGATCTGGTTAACTAGCAAGCTTCATCTGGTCCTTTGTGTGGAGCATGAACTTTTTAAAAATAAATTTTGCATCTCGTGAGATACTTAAAATGATATTTATGTGAAGAAAACAATCGTGCCTCCGATTTCATGGTGGATCTAGCAATGGGATAGTACAATGAATGGTAAGGGGTCAATTTGTAAAAGTTTATTTTTCAGATTGTGGGCCCTAGCTACCTACGCTATTGCCAGTGTTGGGAGTAACGCTTTACATAAGTAACACGTTATGTAATATTATTATTTGTGTGGTAACTAATTAATATAACGAAATACGCTATAAAAACAGGTAATATAACTCAAGTTACTGTACTTACTATTGTATGCATTACCTAAGTAATATAGTTACTGTAACGAGTCTAATATTATTACTACAAGTAACGAAGTTACTAATCTACGTTAGTAATTCACTGTGTAACGCCTAGCCACAATGAAGCCTACTGAATGAAGCTTATTCACCAGCTTCTTACTTATAACCAAGATTTGCACATTGCCCAACACCGCAATCATGTCACATGATAAGGTGGTAGTTTCACATGTGACAGCTGAAGGCTGTGGCCACAAAGTAATATAATATGTAATATTATTATAGTTACTTTATTTTTTGGGTAATATGTAACTGTAACTAAATAGTTCTGTTGCAAGTAATATGTAATATATAAAAAGTAACTGTCCCAACACTGGCTATTGCAGTGATTTGGTGCTTTCATTTTTAATATGAAACAACCTCCTGTCCACATGTGAATTCTAATGAGAAAAAAAGCTAATAATCTATCAGTTTCCTGGCATTAAAGTAGCAAATAAAACATTACATATATAGTAAAAATGAAATATTGCCTAGTAGTGAAGACCACTACTATTTTCTGTCATAATACTTACTTTTTTTTTGTAGTGAACATCACTACTTAGTATTGTGGCAGAAATTCACTATATGTGTATATACTAATTTTTTTACTGTGTGTTTGGCTACTGTATATGTTATGTATTTAACCTCCCTACCTGTATAAATATGGTTATGTCACATCATGTGATAGGTTGACTTGTGAGAGTCAGACAAAATGTGAACAATGGCATGAGAGGATAGTGCAGGCTATAAAGCCTCCGTTAGCACTGAGCAAGTTGTTTGCCTTCAGACATTCAGCATATTGCAAAGACAATGGTGTCCACCATGAGTCTGGTAACTCCGTATATAACATAACATCTATAACAGCCATTATTCCATAGAGGAACTTGATTGGATTAATACGGAGTTTGAACGGATGAAGATGAAATCAGCTGGCTGGATTATTACTGATGCTAATAACAATTATGAGTTAGTTTTTTGTTTGTGAAAAGCTTCTGTTTTCAAATGTTTAATTCTACAGATTGTGTTCCTCATACCCTAAGCTTCTAATAGTTCCAAAATACTACACACATGATCGATTAAAAAAGATTGCAAAGTTTCGCAAGTCGGGACGTTTACCAGCAGTAGTGTGGAGGTATGTGGCTCTTCTAATAAACTGTATTTGTATGATTGTTTACTACGTAGGGACCAGAAAACAGGTTGTGTTTTAGTACGAAGCAGCCAACCACAGGTTGGTGTATGGAATTGGCGAGAACAAGAAGACGAGAAATTGTTGGAAGACATCTATAAAACATCCATTAAGGACTACCACAAACGACTGCTCATATTTGACCTACGCCACTATACTGCTGCCCTAGCTAACAAGGCTGCCAGAGGAGGGGGATATGAGTATGAAGGTAAGAGACTATGTCTCTGTCTGTCCCCTCATTATGTCATCTCTATTATGATAGACTATTATCCCAACTGTGAGGTACAGTTCAAGGGACTACCTAACATTCATGCTGTTCAAAAGAGTTTTGTATCCCTGAGATCTCTGGTACATGAAGGAGGATCTGACGGGTATGTATATGCATAGTATAAGTTAGTGACCTTTCTGTATGCTAATTACCAAGATAAGTCCTATTATGTCAAAAGATGAAAGAGTTTGTTAACACCTTGAAAAAAAATTGGTGGTCCCGTGAGAGGAGATGTATGTTGGAAAATCAGCACTAGTAGAAAGGAGATGTGTGCTCTGAAATGCCTTCCCCTCGATTATGGGATATATAAATTTACATGGTTAAGCTAATACCTATTCAGTGGTCTCTTCTCATGTGTGGCATCTGTGTGGCTGTGTACAAGTCTCCATCCCAGAGAAGAATACTCATGAGGTGGTGATAGTGTTGAGCTCATACGCTACAACCCACACTTGCTTGTTATGTGTTGTGACAGCAGAGGGTAATATTTAGTAATGCAATAGAGGACAATAGGCTCTGTTGTGTGTATGGATAGTCCAAATAGAATTCTGAGTACACTAAAATATTGCTGCTACTCACCATTCAAAGAGACGTTTGTGTACTTCCTGCTATTGTATTTAACACAACAAAAGTGCGATAACTTTTAGACCATGCAATTTACAATAATCTCTGCTGGTTATGGTGGCAATGAAAGTAGCCAGTATACTACTTTTCATGTGGCATCACTTAAATTTGTAATGAATATATAAACCTTACGGGTTTACCAGATAACATGTCTAAAGCATGCAGGTGTCTTTTAATGGAGCACCAAATTTGGTGTGGTGTTTACATACAAACAGCCTAGGGTTGAAACAAATTTGTGTTCATTAAAGGTATGTTTGTGTATTAAATTAGGCATTGGTTATATAAACAACTTACATAATTTCCTATGATTTCCTTATTATTTACAGAGAATTGAACACATTGTATATGAAGCCAACTAGGTGTGTTACACAAAGCATGGCATCACTTCTATCAGACTGTAATTTTGACTTATTGATCTGCTGGCTACAACCATTTCCTGTTCATTTTCTAGTTAGGAATATTTGAGCCACTTATAGTACTTCCTAGTGCTGTTGAGTATTTTGAATTCATTGTAACTAATAAGGAAGGAGCTACTTCATAGGATGTAGCTGAGATATGTCCGTATATAGGATATAGCACACAAATACCTTGAAGATCTTAAAAAACTACCCTCACAATCACCTGGTTTGATATTGACAGTTTCCCCGAAATGAAAGATTAATTTACCGTGTTCACAAGGGGCTTATGTGCATTGTTTCATGTAATCATATCCAACTAGAAAATTGATGGTACAGTGAAACCTCGTTAATAGGGTCATCTACAAAGAGTGAATATTACATAATGTAATTATATAATGTATTAATGAGGTCATGTTTGAGATCTGTATTCACGGCTACTATATTGAGGTGGTCAGGTACCCTGTAAAATTATATTGATTATACCTGTATAGCTTTTTCTCTATGCTGGAACAATCCTATTGGCTGGATTACATCAGTCAACTGTTACATGTGACAAACCAGGTGGTGGAAGCCATAGCAATTAACTCTCAGCCAGTGTTGGTGCACTGTAGTGATGGCTGGGACCGGACAGCTCAGGTGATCTCATTGGCAGAGCTACTGCTTGACCCTTATTATCGCACCATCAAGGTGGGCGATACTGCTGATGTGACTCTAAATGTGTTGTTTATCATGTCCTCAGGGTTTCCAAGTGTTGGTTGAGAGAGAGTGGCTGGAATTTGGGCACAAGTTTGCTGAACGCTGTGGCCAACTAGAGTGTAGCAGTTCAGAACATAGTCCTGTGTTTCAGCAGTGGGTGGAGTGTGTGCTTCATGTCACTAGGCAATTTCCCACTGCTTTTGAGTTCAATGAAACATTTCTGGTGTGTATGTTTGTGTGTGTGTGTGTGTGTGCGTGTGCGTGTGCGTGTTGTTTCCTTGTGCAAGAAATTTTACTTACAATGCCTCAGTCTACCCAGCTGTTTAAATGGGGACCTGGCAACTGGGGAAGCAGCCACCCATCAATGGGGTACCTGGAGAAGCAAATACCAACTGTCCATGTATCACACAACAGGTGAAGGTCCAGGTGGACTTCTGGTGCCTACACCTTCACCTGTGGGACATGGTACAGCCTCCTGCAGGTTACTAGTCCTGGATTTGCCTGTAGTGACTCCTAGCATATGTGTAGCACACAGGTGTCCCAGTGCTGGTTCACTGGGTAGGCGTGACTGTGCTAGCATGGCAGCTTAAGCTTTTTGTGTGTGTGTACATGTATGTGTACACACATGATGTATATAGTGTGTTTACTGGTGTTTACTGTTGTGTGTAGTGGTGCATACTAGGGCTAGAACGAAGGTTAAATTTTAATTTCTGAAGCTTCTGGCAAGAACCCTACTGAACCTTTGAAGCTTTGTTGATTATGTTAGTATTAATGATCAAAATAGATCTATACCCATGATGATCTCACACTTTGTTACGACTATAGTACAGACTCTACTACAGCTGCTTAGATTGTGAATAATATATCAAAATTTGTCGAGGTTAGTTACATACTTTCAGGCTTAAATTGACTAATTAGACATGCTGCAGTTAATGTGTATATGTAGTGCTGACTCATTGCTTTACATCAACTGTCAAGATATGCAATTTACGGTCACTTCATTTATAGAACTATCCCTTTTTATATGTGTGTAACACCAGAATGAAGAGAAGCCATGAACAGTTGGCATGTGTGTGTCAGTTCACAATTGTGCTAACACCTTCATCAAACTGATGTTATATATTGTCATGGTGTTTTGTTTGTGACAACTGACACCTACATGGGTACTGTTATGTTATCAAGACAATATTGTCTGTTTGAAGACATACAAGTGTTGTGTGTGGGTTGAAGATTTCTTGATTTCTCAGTAGAAGGAAGTACCTCATGATTGTGGTAAACCTGGACTTTCATCTTTAAGTATTCAGGTAGAGAAGTTGATCTGACGGGCTATATATGACTCGATGGTTGTGATAATGTGGGGTGTCCAATGGGTTTCAGCTAGTGATTTTTCTGTCTTGCATACCAACATGCTTACTGCACTAATTGCTATAATTATAACAAGTGTGAAGTGAATTATTTGTGCGCATGTCGCTGTGTGCAGAGTTAGTGTACTCTGTGTGGTAGTGCAGTATATAACACCACAGCTTAGATAATACAATACAGGCCTAGTATCTTGTCCATGATGTGCCTTAGGACAAAGATGTAGCAGTGATTTCAATTGTGGTTGTAATTCTACTGTGCTATTGAAATACAATGATCTAGTTCACTGCAGTATATTATAACATTTTAAATTTAAAATGCCACTGCATGTATACATAACATGGTTGGTAGTGAATGGTGCCTGACCCAGACATACTATCCATACACTACTGCAGCTGGGCAGCTAGGAAACGGAAACATTAGTGTCATTATCATATTTAATATGTCCATTCTATAAACACCAGGCAAGGTTACAATTCTGTACAGAACTATCAAGTTGCTATGCACAGCTGTGCAATTTCTAGTTAATTATTGTTTTCTCTGCAAACAATCTGATGTCACTTTTTGACTTCCTGGGCCATGTCTGTACCCTGATTACACCTGGGACTATATACATACAGCTTAAACAATATGGTTTGCCATTGTAATGGCGACTGCCAAGCACCAAAGCATGCGTCTGGACATCTATCATTTGCACTTGTGTTAGTCTGTATTACATATGAACATCCGGTAGAGCTGAAGTCTTATCAGGGATTTGTTGCGGTACTGAGCTCTCATCCTATTGTCTGTAATAATGGCTTGTTTTATAACAAGTCACACAGTTTATCAATAGTACAAAATGTTTTGGTTTTATGTGTAAAACCATAGCAATTGTATATTGAAGGTGTGGTATTGCGTCACTCCTAGTATGTCTTCTAATAATTACAATTGTTTCATAACACTTGGTAATTACGAGGGGGATGTGGAATGTGGCTTTCCTGTCAGTCACCTTGCCATTTTTGCACAATCAACTAATCATGTGTGAGGTTAGTTGATGTTATTATCTCAGTTCGTATATGATGGATAGATATGATGGCGGTACTGTATTATGTACAGTAGTAGCATGTATATGTGTACATTTTTTTCACAGTCTATTATGTATGTAATACATGTGTGTGTTTTGCTTTAACCTGTCTCTAACTCATGCATGTTGCAACTCAAGAGCTGCACACACACACACACACACACACGAGTAAAGCTTTCAGCTCTTGTGCTAGCCTACCTAGTGAACCAGCGCGTGTGACACCCATGTGCTACTCAGGTACTATGAGTTAGTGGCAGGTAAATCCTCCTGAGCCTGAGGGCTGGCTCATAGCACAAAACACACGTATGAACAAAGGCTTATGGTCATATTACAGGTGTCTGGTAGGCACCAACTGCAGCTTGAAATCCAGTACATTATATAATGTGGTGTCATCTTTTCTTGTATAAGTTGATAAGTGTGGTGGGATAGCGTGACAACAATGAAAGTTGGAACAAGTGAAATGACCGGCTTCTGTACCTCTGCTGTTACCTTGAAATTGCACCAATCAAGGGTTTGGTATACAAACAGAACTATGGCTAGTATTCAAGCCATATATCAACTATAATATTAGCTGCTCAGCTGTAACAGGACATTTCAGTCACTACGGCAGACCTATCAACATACCACAAATAGCATTAATTATTTGGTCTAGTTACAGCCACAAGAGTAAATGGCAATTTGTCCATGGATCAAGTAACATGTTCACTGCAGCCCTCCCAAACCTTAATATTATTGTTTATGATACATCGCTAGACCTTGGTGACATGGTATTGGACATGCATGTACTCCTCCTGTTCTAAGAAGAATAACTCAAGAGCAGTGATGTACATAGTTCACCAGTAGCCATACGTGAATAATATGATATGCTATTTTGAATGCACAAGCTAAAGTTTGCAATCTTCTTGTCTTAAACTGTAAACTGATTCCATTGGAGTGATATTCAAATTAAGCTTTGACTTACGTATAGCAGCTAAAAGAAGACAAAAGTTCATGCATGTCACAGATTAGTTTTGTGTGGTACTACAGAGGTATATGGCATAGCTGTGTGATGTGTCTGTTGTACCAACTCCATGTGCACACACAGGATGTCCCTAATACCAAACACTTGCACTGATATGGTAAATGTTTAGACAGCTAATGCAGTGTGTGTGTCCCTTTAATTTTTCACAAATTCCAAGTAGAACTCGTGTGGCCTTGCTGTTATAATATTAACCTTTAGAGAATTTGTCCTTGCCAGAAGGGAAATGCTGCAGATCAATTCAAAGTGCATGTATGTATGTGGATTTATGGTTTACTATTGATTCTGGAAACCTTATATATACAGGTGTAGTGGTGGTTCCTGTGGTCTTCATTTAAAGGATTCCCTCAGTATACCTGACCACACTCACAGGGCGGTGACCATTAACATGATATAGTTTAATATGGTTATCTTATGTGCCTGACTGTTAAATAGGAAGCCATCCTCAAAAATTGTATTTAACTGTCCCTGCATAGTTTAGTGGTATAATATAACATTGACCAGACATATATAATTGTATAATACTAAATAAACAATAAAACATAACTACACCTGTACATTGCTGTGTGTATGCAGGATATAGTGTAGTAAGCAATGAAAATTCCATATATAGTTGTAGCCCACTTGCAGTTGTAATGACGATGCATTCTCAGTATTAGAGATGGCTACAACACTTACCATGTATGGTTGACATTAATTTTACAGATACGACTGGTGTTACACAGCTACTCCAACTTGTATGGTACACTACTTGGTAACAACATACAACAGAGAGAGAAGGAGGAACTGAGCATCCACACAGAGTCACTGTGGAGAATGTTGGATGATAAGAAGTATATAAACTTGTTGTATGATCAACTGGACAAGGTAATGAATGACCTTTAAATGGTAAACAGGAACCTTTGATTGATTTTCCATGTAAATCCGTAATAGCATTCTTTTCTAGAGAGATTTTCATATATTTGCTATGGCTCAAACATAGTAATTAGGAATACTTTCACAATTTACTAATAAATTGTTTTAATTAATGCCCATGTAGGTTATAATGCCTAATGATCATGTGATGTGTTTGGTTGTGTGGAGGGAGCTCTACTCTAGTCTTAGCCACAGTTACCATGACAACAGCAAACCAGTTAGTAAACAAGACCAACAGGTTGACGATGAAATAGACAATATGAGCGATGACCTAGAAGACACATCACTTGTTGCTACTAATAATATACAACACAGTGCACCATTTGTGATGGAGACAATTCAGCAAAGAGTGAAACAGCTTGTGACCACCCCCAACTCAGCAGTTTCATCCAAGGACAGTCAAATTTTGAGCAATCAGTTGAAGGAGGAAATTGCTGACCATACCCCCATGGAGTCAGCTGATGATAGCTTACATCAGGTGATCTAGATTGCACCCATGATTTTTATTACTGTGGAACATGCAGTGTCCCATTTATCAAAGTATCCTGATGTCCAGTAAATTTATAAGGAATATACATACTTTGGGACCTATAGTATGATCCTGAATGATTCCTACCAACAGTATAGAAAGTAATACTCTTGTTACCACACTAGTGGCTTGGTGACCTTTTTGGGAAAAGAAAGTATGTTTTTTTTCTGTAGTGGGAAAAGGTTTCTGCTGAAGATGCTTCTAGAGTAAAATGGGTTCCAGACTATGCTGCCACAAATTGTCACCTTTGCAATGATGTATTTAGTACGTTCAACCGCAAGCACCACTGCCGGTAAGCAGTCAGGATGTTAATCACCTCACTTATACTACTCCACCATAGGAGCTGTGGTAATGTCTTCTGTGTCAAATGCTCAGACTACTATTGTCCAGTCCCTCATGAACTACTAACTGGTAACCACAGAGTGTGCAAGAAATGTCATGAACGTTTATATGATCCCACAACCAATGACAATACATGATTGGTACAGCTAATGCATTGTAATTATCAATTGTAATCATCTAAGGTGTGTGTTGTACTAAGGTTAGAATCATGATTGTTAATATGGTCGGTCGCGACGCTCCCTTCTTTGATCCGCCCTGTGGTGATAACAATGATGCAATAGTGGAGATCATGTGATGCATATTGTTTACCTGTTATCAAAGCCGCCCCTTCCGCCTCTGTCACCACCACCGCGTCCCCTAAAAGGACCACCACGCCCACCTCTGTCACCACCACGACCTCTAAATGGGCCACCACGCCCCCTTGGTGGGCCAAATCCTCCTCGAGGGGGGAAATCCATGGGAGGTCCCCAACCGCCACTGCCACCACCACCACCACCACCACCACCACCACCACCATCTAGACAATGACATTACAAATCATATGAAGCAGCATGAATAAATACAATGGGGAAGAATAATACTAAACAAACAAGTTAGTATAATAAAAATCCGTTTAATTTCAATTGTGGGTTTAATCATATGATACATATAATTATGGCCTAATTGGAAAGTTTCACAAACAAAGCAAGCTAATGGTAGTTACTGACAGACTTTCAGCATGAAACAGGTAGAGAAACAGTACTGTTTTACTGTTAGTATCTATAGGTATATAACAATGGTGCAAACAAAACTTTAAACAACATTAGGCTATACTACATTCATGTTGTACACATATTGAACAATATGTCACGACATGTATTTTTTAAAATCAGTGATTCAATGATTGCTCTATTAGAACATTTGATTAAAAATACATACAAAGAAATTCTTCCAAAAACCTATAAAATTTATTTTCAAGCAAGACTGTTCTATTAGAGTATTTTGTCAACAAGTGTATGCTTTATTGAAGTATTTGAACAATGCTTTATAAATGAACACATCTTTGACTTTATGTACTTATCATACAAACACTTTCCCCCTCCACATTATAGTGACTCTTAAACTACTTATGATTATAAATTTGTTTTGGATATTATCCTATCATACTTGCTTTTGCATACAATATAATAATAATACCTTCTGGTCTTGGTTCCTGACAGCGATTACACTCGGTACGTCGAGCAAAGTTCATGTTACCACAGCTAAAAGTATAATACAATACAACATAATAGGCACGCACACACACACACACACACACACACACACACACACACACACACACACACACACACACACACACACACACACACACACAGAGGCATAAACTGATTAAAAATCATTTATCCCAATCCCTAACATTTTACTTGAAATGTTTTGGGTACTTGACACTTGACCTCCGCTGCATTCAGCTATCAGTATAAACACTTGGCTTTACTTTTTATTTCAGGTACAACAATTTGCATTGTAACTAGTTATGATATTCTGCTAAATTTCACAGCTGTACTTCACATGCACACTACACACCTGGGGCATGGCCAGTCTCCAGAACTGAACATATAGTTGGGTTGTCCCCCAGGTGGTCCCCCTGTAGAGATGTCATTCATAACATCCTTGTTTATTGTTATCTCATGTGATCTTACCACCACCACCACCGCCCCCTCTTCTGTCTCCACCTCGTCCTCGGAATCCACCGCCCCCACGATCACCCCTACCACGCCCACCTCCTCTGCCACCACCATCATTTGCTACACAGGATACATACCAATTGAAGCCAGTGAAAATTTACAAACTGTTCACTTACATTTTCCATACCACATAGACTGCTCAACTTTGATATTAGTGCCGCAAAATTCTTTTCCTGCAATACACAAGTAATAATGCACTTATTGTGCTTAATATCCACCTACCGTTGAACCATTGTATGGCTGCTTCAGCAGCTGGAGGGTCATCATAGGTGATCCTAGCCTGTCCCTGGATGGGAAAAAAAAGAAGTGATGCAGTCACAAGGAACAGACAACATTGCATAACAGTGTTCATTGCATTGCTCAGTACAAGAATGAAAGAAATGCCAGTTTTATCTACTAAAAGCCAAACTGAGCAGACTGCTCTATAAGAGTATATTACTGGAAAGTGTGAAATGCTTGAGATCACGAACATGGAGCAAATGATATTCACAACAAACTTTTAAATTTACTGCTGACTTGACTAACTGCCCGACTTGATACCTTCAGCCAAGCATAACTTGACTAAAGCTAAAAAGCTACAGGTAAGGCTACAGGCTTTTCTTTACTGCTTGACATTGTTTCAGCCTGAAATATGCCTTTTAGCCAACCACAGCAGCTACAATGCATGCATGTAACACTTTCACACCTCAGATCAAAGGAACCGCCCGGGCTACAACCGGACAGTGATTATATAGACATTGATGCTGAAATCGATTGTGGGGATCGATTAATACTCAGGTGATTAGGATGCACAACTTGGATTTCACCATGAAAACCACTCAGACGGAGAGCATTTCATTATCCTCGCCATCCTACGAGTTGAAAAACGTTGGGCTAAGGTGAGAACTAGTGCTATAACTTACTTACTGATCGTTTCCACACATTTTCGAATACAGACACACCCCATCGCGAAGCTACCACTCTGCACGGAGTAACCACTCCACAAGCAAGCTTACCTATCTAGGCCTTTAGTGAACTTCATACTTTTTCCATAAACAATTCAATAGCACTGATTAAAAGATTAACCTTGCATAACCAAAATTTTCCATGATATTTCTAGGATATGTCTGTTCATCATAGCCAGATGTAACCAGAACGTGCTGACCCATAATCGAAAATTTTAGGTATGCATATATAATACATCCAGTGGCTGCATTCATATTGGCTTGGGTGATTGATCGCCTAGTACAGGCTATCAGCCTAATAAGTGTTACATATTAGCTGAAACAAGGGGCATTCGGGAATGTATGCCCTTGGCCCTCGGACAGTTGGGCATACATATCAGGCAAAGCCCTCATGCCCGTGCTACAACTATTACATGTTTCATGGATTAATCTTCATCCTCCTTTATGTTTCTCCCTATTTTACCACGTAGGTGTTGATTCATGGTAATGGCTACTGTTCTTTGTAATGCTATAACAGGTGGACTGAAAATTGAAACAGAATAGCTTCAGTAATTCACGTAGATGGGGGTGAATGTTCAGTAATAATTTTTGTAGTGACTGTTTTGATTGCAGAGGTGCTTTTTGTACTGTTGTTTATTTGTAATGGGTGGAACCATAGATATAATAACGTTTACTGGAATTGGAAACGGAAGCTGTGCACATGATGCCTTTGTATAGAAACTATACAGTGGACAGGTAAATTCCTTTAAATCGCTTTTACAGCACGTAGAACGGAACTTTTTCAAAAGTATTACATTACTAGAGTATAGAAATAGCCAGTATTTTAATATTGTTGCTGAGAGTTGAAACTGTAGTTGTATTGGGCCATGTAACCCGTAAATAAGTGTACAGCTACATATTGGAACACCCCCTAGACAACTAGCAAAGTTAATGTTAGGCCATTTTCAGGCTATTACTAGCTGTAGAAGTGTTTTATGCATTAGTCCAGTTGTGCTTAGCAAACTGTCACTTTTTGATGTTTTAAGACAAAATTCACTGCGTGGTTCATGGTGTTTCTATTCCTCTTGGTACATGTGACGTTCAGACAAAGCAACAAACCATTTCAAAATTTGGTATGGTGACTCTCTAATTCCTTGATAGCCAGGGCACACGTCTAGTTGTGAAATTAATTCAGGCACCATTTTCCTTTGATCATTTTGATGCAGTGTGCGCTAGTCTTTTAGTCATAATTGTTACAAAAAAAGATTAACAGGCTGTATTAAGAATATCCACTAGTATAGCTGCAGGTATACATGAACTCCTTTGTTACATTGTTTATTTAAATGCAAAATTTTCTTTTTTTAATGTTTTCACTTGTACAGATTAAGAACCCCAATGAAAAAATTGCATAATTTTATCACATTAAACAATTTCAAATGACCTAAAACTATCTAATACAACATACACCTGCCTACCTTAGATGTATCCAGTGTTATCTTCAGGTCATTGGTCCTCTTGTCAATCTAGAAAAAATGAGGCATTAGTGGCCACTGCTTTGCAATATACGCAAAATGGTAAAACCTTTATCTTGCCAAGAGAGCCAAACAACTCTTCCAACTTCTCGACCGTAGCTTCAGGGCCAAGGTTGGTGATACGAATAGTGCCATACACTGGAGTGGGTTCCACAGATCCTTCACCTGTGAGAATGTCCACCAGCATGTGTTCATGCATTAAACACACACATGTGCACACTTTTCACTGACAAACATAATTTGTACAGAGGTTTGCGGAAAGTTTGCAACAAAGCGTAAAGCGCCAACTGAAAAACGTGATCCATCAACTTTGAAATGCAAAACCACAGCTTTGATAGGTCACATTTCTGGTGACTTCCTGTATTGCCAAGATTCCACAATCCTCCGCAATAATAGTACAAAGACACAGTTGAAACGCTACCCTACACTCACCATAATCACCTCCACCACCACTGTATCCACCCCTGTTAAATCCACCACCACCACGTCCACCCATGGGACCTCCACGCCCTCGTCCAGGGGGACCTCCTCTAAAGCCACCACCTCTGTTACCACGGAATCCTCCTCCTCTACCTCCACGAGAAAAGTTACCACCACCACCACCATAGCCACCATAGTCTCTGCCTCCTCCTTGGAAACCACCACCTTGTGGGGGCCCCCCTTGGTATCCTCCTCCTTGGTCTCCATAACCACCACCACCACCACCATTATTAAACCCTCCATCATTGAATCCTCCACCTCCACCTGCTCCTTGTCCAGAAGTGTCACTATAGTTACCTGCTGCTGGCTGACTAGGGCTACTGCCAGTGTAGCCTCCTTGTTGAGCAGCAACAGTTCCAGTATAGCCCCCCTGATTAGGGGTTCCAGTGTATCCCCCTTGGGTTGGGGTCCCAGTATATCCACTTTGATTTGGTGTGCCAGTGTAGCCTCCCTGAGTGGCCGTGCCTGTGTAGCCTCCCTGAGTGGCTGTGCCTGTATAGCCTCCCTGAGTGGCTGTACCTGTATAACCTCCCTGAGTGGCTGTGGCTGTGCCTGTATAGCCTCCTTGAGCTGTGGTGCCAGTAGTTCCAGCAACTGCACCCTGAGTGTAACTACCTTGGTCAGTAGTTGTGGTATAAGCTCCAGAATAACCTCCTTGAGTTGCAGCTCCAGAATAACCTCCTTGAGTTGCAGCTCCAGAATAACCTCCTTGAGTTGCAGCTCCAGAATAACCTCCTTGAGTTGCAGCTCCAGAATAACCTCCTTGAATTGCAGCTCCAGTGTAGCCTCCCTGAGTGGTAGTGGTGTAAGCAGTACTTGTATAGCCTTGAGCAGGGGTGCCTGTGTAGCCTCCCTGAACTGGAGCAGTGGCAGAAGCAACAGCTGGAGTTTGGCTAGGTGGTGGTGGTGGTTGCTGCTGCCAATTATATCCACCCCCCATGGCAGCTGCAGCAGCAGTCGCAGCAGCTGCAGTGTTTTGATCTTGTCCTGCTAGCGGTTGTGTTGTAGTGGAATAACCAGCCATGGAATAGCCAGTTCCAGTGGCGTAGGTCTGAGCAGCAACACCTCCGAATGCAGCAGCAGGTTGAGCCGGTGGTGGTGGAGGTACCTGACTGGTATAACCAGTGTTTGTGGCAACCAGCTGAGTAGCTGGCGGAGGTGGTACAGTCATACCAGCTGTAGCGGTACCATAAGTACCATATGCTGCAATAGCAGCAGCCTGTTGACCTATACCCAAACCTCTTCTAATGCATTACATAAATGTATTATCGTAGCATACCTGCAGTGTTGTAGCCAGCATATCCAGCAGTTGCAGTGGTACTGGTAACTGTGGCTGTGCCTGCATCAGGTGTGGCACTGTATGTCTGTGTGGCGTAACTATGGTAATGCAAAACAAAGTTACATAAACAGTGTTCTTGATGGCTTAAATAATTATATAGAGATCTCTTCTAAGAAAATTAATTTAGGGACATTACAGCACTGTTTACCCATTACTTCATGTACTACTATTTATAGCCATGCACCTTGACAAATTAATACAGCACTACACAGTTTGAATTAAATACCCTCTAATAGTCCATCCAAATTTAATATACTGTATAACAGAAACTTCAGCAAAAGAAAATTAGAATTTTATCACGAGAAAACACTAGAAAACAGCCCAGTCTATTGTCCATAAGAGTGAAAGAACATGGACAACAAAAAAAAAAAACAACTACAAGAAAATTGAATAGCATAAAACATTTAGCCATTGCCAGTTTGCTCCATTAATTCACCAGTTTTACTATTTTGACAACAGTAAAATATCACCATAACCTAATACCTTTTCTTTAGATGTTTTAAACCGACTACGTATACTTATAGCAAGAGTACTGTATTTACTTGGTTAAACACAAATACAATAGCCTAGTGTCAAAAATTGGTGTGGCTACTACTCAAGGGCAGTCACTATTTGAGGGTAGCACCTTTGTAGCATAAGCAGCTCTTTAGGATTCAATAAAAACTATTGTTAAGCATTATTTCATATTTTAATACATTTCACTGTGATGTGCACTAAAAGGAAACAACAGATGAAAAGTATATCCTTGGGTTAAGAAGTGGACTATCCTGCAGTATTATTAAGTAGTGTTCTCGGTAAGGAAAAAAAGCAAGTCGTTCTACATAGGATAAGTAGCCTATAGATAATTCCTTAGAACAATGGAGGACTACAGATTTAAATAATAGCTGTGACATTTATTCAAGGGCGGCATTTCTGCTCTATCTTTAAAAGCACAGTGCGGTCACTACTCAAATGCGGTGAATATTTAAAGTGCAGCATTTAATCAAGGAAATACAGTATATGCCATGCAAAATCCCAAACCTTTAGTTGTCAGTAATGCTCAATCATAAACCATATATGTCCAATATTTAGACAGTAACTAAAACTAAAGCCACTGAATTTACAAGCTCTACTTGTAGGTTTCCAATTTATAGCAAACTATGCAATCTATTTCTATACATTTACAATTCATTCAACATATCCACTGGCTATTGAACTGACAATGAGAAAGAAAACCGTAAAGTTCTATTTCCAGTGTGAGAAAAAGCCTTCACAGCATTGCTAACAGGTTTTGACAAGGCAAGGTAGTAAAGATGGCATGAAGGAGTCACTATTTAATTAGTATTTACCAAAAGCAAGGAATGGTGCAATCCATACATCATTCTTTTACAAATACTCACATAGATGCTTTAATACCGACATAATTTGGGGACCCCACAACATATAGAATTTGTGTGGCACAGTAACAAGCATGGCTTCTTCACGTTTGTCCATTTCTTAATCACCACTTTGTTTCCTAGTAATAACCAATACCAAACAATGGCATCACTCATTGTGATGAGTAACAAAGTGGTTCTAAAACTATTTCCTTGATTATCAGCCTATTTAAATAATGCACTACATTTGAAGGTTGCCCAGTTGCAATTCCCATATTGATGTCATCACTATATACATGACTAACTTATTAGACACACACTAACATACACTGCAATTACCCAGGCTGAAGTAAGCAATTATATACCAAAAGGAAACATTTCTAACACAGAAAAGTTACTTCTTTCAGCCTTAAACCTTATACACACTCGTTACCACCATTTGTACCACGGAGACCTTCTTCTGCAGCACCCTTATTAATGAGCACCCATAAGTCAACCAGTGCCGGTGGGCAACATTTAGAGAATAGTGTACAGATGTATATACACACAAAAATGGCTACTTCAAGAAAGCAGCAAGTTTAGCACACCAGTGCTGTTATTTACCCTGACATTATCCAACTGGAATTGATATCACCCAATTAACCACAACACCAAATCTCTTACACTCTTTGTGATAACCTGAAGTGACAAGAATCAACAATGTACACAACTTTTTATAACCAATACCAAAAATTGATGAGTGTCGCAATGTTTGCTGGTAAGTTTATACCCACCATATTTACCTTACACGCGATATCTTCAACCACACACTTCAGGTAAATCCCCTTATTGCATCCATTGTACGTTTCTAAATAATGCCCACTACATGTGACAGTTTATGAACTGCTAAATGGGCAACATATTGAGGTCTATTGCGATGTTGAAATCAAAGGGTCGCTGTGAGCGAGCAATATTCAAACTTACCAACCACCCACGCGCACAAAAACATTTAAAAGAATAGTTTGTGCATAAAAGCAAGGATGCTTGGCTGCAATGATGATTGTTACACACAGAGGCACCAAATTGCATAAAATATCAGCATAAACTGACCTTTAAAATGTCACCGGATTTCTTCACAACCAATCACTGCACGTGAGCAAGCAAATCACGTGCACGTTAATGCTGGGACGTTTTCGTTAATATCAGCAAGAGTGCTGTTAGAACACCTAAAAATGGATTTATCGAAGATGCTACGACCTCAAATATCACTGGAGGTTCCGTAAGTTAATATCGAAAGTTGGCGCCACGTTTTACTATCCTCCCTTCAATCAAAACATTCCAGGCCGGACGAGGTGGATACTGCAATCCCATACAAACCACTACCACTACACGTTAACGCTAGATACCTCAAGCCAAGCGGAGGGGGCAGGTTGCAACTCCCTCCCCTAGACATTAAAACAGCGAACAAACTTCGCCCATCTACAAGTTTCGGAGACCTAGCGAACGATGAAGTAATGCAGGACCAGTCATTAAATCAACGCCGATTGCGGCTCAAGAAAGGACTATCTGAAAATGGCCCAGGAGTGAAAGAGCTAAGAAGTTTATCTATAGCACTTCCACCAAATTCTCAAGATACAGTTAGTCATTTGGTATCACCCTTGCCAAGCCGTAGACAATTCAGACACACAGATTCCATACAACGTTATGACGATGAGGTATGGTGGTAGGGTAACAGTGCTGTTATCAAGTCAAGTGTTATTACAGGAGGTGTCCTTGTTGAATCAATATCATTTAGAAGAAATTATTGGACATGTAAGCCTGTTATGTACTGTATCACAATACTGACGTACACCTGTTTGTACAGGGTTCTTATGGTGTTGTAAGACGAGCAACCATTGGTGACACAAATGAAGTAAAGGTAAGTCAGTCAGCGTGTATTGTATGTCTCTGTCTGCCTTCATAGAATAATGTTCATGTAATCTAATCTGTTACCACTATTCCTAATAAGTATTTGTAAAACACTTATTAGCTGACAGTGGTGCAAATCCAAAATTTATAGTTTGTACAATGCCAACAGTGACAGTTAGCTGTGTGTTACATGTAATAGTCTAAAAGTAATAGTAATGACTAAAAGAGTGGTCGAAATGATGTTGACAGTGCTAGGGATATGTTATTGATGTGACAGTCAGGTTACTTGTTACTACCTGTGTTATAATGTGATGTGCACTTCCTGGCTAGGCTCTCAAGATAGTTTCAAAGAAGAAATTAACTAGAAAACGTAAGTTAACAATATGTGCGTACATGTTGCTGGGTGACCTAACCTCCCACACTTCATCACAGTGGAGGTGTTGCACTTTTAAAACAGTCAAGCCATTTGTTGGGTAGGTACAAGGGCTACAATGTTTTATTATGGCTATAGTGCTTGCTCATTTTGTGTGTGCAATCTTGAGCAAAGCCATTTAGGTGCAAAGTTCTGGACTGCTTAGGCCTTCTGCAACAGCTAATGACATATCAGAATATTTGTGGCTATATATGTATGTGCTAACAGCAGGTATTACAACTAATTGTGTAGTTTTGGCCACGAGGGCAGCACCAATCAATGGAATAGACGATATGCACACTCTATTACTCGAACGAAAAATGATCAATTAAGCGTAGACGGCGCAAAACTCGACAGTAACTTAAAAGCGGAAGTCCCATACAAAAGTATGGGAAGCAAATGCGGCTCGAGCAATGACTCACCACTCGAGCTAAGGACAGGCCATCTTGCTTGCCATACACTTCTTTTGCACATTTTTCGTTCGAGTAATAGAGTGTGCATATCGTCTATTCATAAAATCTTTGTACATTGTGGACTAAGTAGAATTTTTTCAGCTTTTCTTATCTTGTGGTTTTTTAGTTTACCCGCCACGGCGTCTTAGCACTCCCAATCCCGGCAATAGTCCACCTGTCAGGAAAGACCCTCTGGCTGGCATTTACCGGGAGATAGCCATATTAAAGAAGCTGGATCATCCACACGTGGTGAAGCTATTAGAAGTAATGGATGATTCAAATGAAGATGAAATCATACTTGGTAAGATGTTATTGGCCATTGTTTAAAATTTATTGTTTGAAGTGTTTACATGTGTACCATGAGACATATGGAGTCGATGACCTAATTTTTTTTTTGTTAAGTAAACTATCAATCATCAGTGTTTGTGCAGTGTAATATATAGTTTAAAATATTTACAGTGAGGTTTGTTAATTGTAGCTCAATTTGTATGTATTACAAATTACTCTGTCACACATACACTTGGAATGTAATTCTAATAGTATAAATTGGGGAAGTGGTGATAGTAAAATTTATGAAACTGGTACAATTTTTCCAAGAATTTTTATTGTTTACATTACAGTGAGAACACTACAGTATAACAGCTATGTATGAAATAGCAAGTATGGTAAAAAGGGGATATAGTGTGAAAACCACTAACTATGATCTAGAATATTGATGCTAAAATATACATGGCCACTAATCAACAAAGCATTGCATCATATCTTGTTAGTATTAAAATTTTATAAGATGTTTGTAGGACAGCACAAAGGCTTGTTATAAGTGTAATATTGTGCACACTCAGAAGTGTATTTACGTTCTTCTATATTTCTTTATTACAGTGTTCGAATACATCGAGAGAGGGTAAGTCATGTGATCCTACTACATGGTTGATATCAATTTTAGGCCATTAATGGATGACAAGTTAGGCAAAACATTCCCTGAAGATCAAGCTCGTGGATACTTCATCCAGCTCATGTTGGGACTAGAATATCGTAAGAAGGGTGTTGACTTAAATCCAGACCACTTAGATCACATGATCCCACAGTACACCACCAAAAGGTCATTCACAGAGACATCAAGCCGTCCAATCTACTGGTAGCTGATGACAACAAAATTAAAGTAAATAATCATGTGTTTATTGTATTTCTACCGTTGGGTACGTAATTTAGTGATGCTGTGATATTCAGTTTCATTTGTACCCATGGAAGAACTGAAAGCATCCTTATGTCGGCATGGTCCAAAAAGTGTCTAAATGTAAAATTTAGAAACAAATAATTTTGTTATTTACTATTTACAAGTTAACCCCCGAAATCTAATTCTCAAACAGTGGAAGTTTTTTTGTGTGATATGTCATGGAAGTCATGCTATAGCATAACATTGTCACTGTAGCCTTTGAAGTTCTTAGCTGTGTTATAGTACACTATGCAAGAACAAGGAAACACTGAACATGCTATTGAATATCACACATTACATCGAGACATTTATTTTAAATAATTTCTACATATTTGGTATAAGTATTATTGAATCCATTTGATAAGGGAGGTTATTTGTGGCTCACTGAGCAGAGGAATTGACACTTTTACGTTTAAAATAATATATCTTGTTTGTGTATTCAACTATTGATACCATTTAAGTTTAGAGGCACGATGATGGAGATACGTACATTTAAAAAAAAATGCAAAGTGCGTATTTAGCAAAGTAGCAGTATCCATATTAGTAGTATATGTTCCCTGTAAAATGGTAACGTGTACCTTAATTATTTCATCCATCACATTGCTATTCCCTTGTACTTCACTTCACTGGACACAGTGTGAAAACTAATTGTGTTAATGTATTCATTGTATAATACCATTCTTACTGTTTATGCTTGGCATATCTGAGGTTGTGGTTATTGATTCTGTAAATACCAGACAATTATTAATAAGCAATATAGTGACATACTTCACATTCACTTCATTATGTTACATAGATTGCAGACTTTGGAGTGTCTGAGACGTTCAACACCATGGACAGTGATGTGCAGTTAACCAAGTCAGCCGGTACCCCTGCATTCATGGCTCCTGAGTGTTTGGACAGTAAGTAGTGTGTAGTGTATATGTGAATGTTTCAGTACATATCTTGTGAGTTACGGTAATCAGTGGTGTCATGTACATCAGACTTGCATTTGACATTTCGCTAGTTATTTTAATGTGATATGAAGAATTTTTTTGGATATGCAAATATGCTCTGTGTGCATGTCATGCTTGAAGACATCCGATCGTCTCATTTTATCCCCAACTATCTTGATTATACTATATTCATGCGACCATGGTATGTACTAAGTACACACAGATGTCACCAGTGGTCCTCTGACGTTATTCATAATATGAACCAGTCAGGTACCTGTATGTTGTGGTTTGGCTGCTATAGTGTGAGTGAGTGAGTGGGTTGTGTGTAGGACCTTGGTCAATGTCTTATAAGGGTTTGACCTAATGCCTGTTAAGTCACCTAAGGTTTCAGGTTGCAACGCTATCTGCTGTAAGCCACATTCAGCAATATGTGCTTTTTATACTGAAGGTGATCATGATTTATGCTTATGTGACTGTCTCGGCATAAATCTGCAGTTTGCACCACTAGTTCCGAATTTCTTTTTATTGCCTTAGTGTCCAAGGAAAACTTTAGCTCGCTGGGTGAGTAGTTTAACTAGTTAGTGGTGGACAGTAAGAAAAGCAAGGAAATTGATTTGTATATTGACTATACTGAAATTAAACTACAGGTGCTTAAATTTGAGGCCATATCTTAAGTGTAAATTGGTCTATGGAGTTGTGACTTTGCTCAAAGTGTTTGACATGCATTGGCATACAAGTATGAAAGCATTTAAAATGTAGAAATGACAACACTACTTACATCTGCCGCATTGTGAACAAACACTCATATCGTACATGCCCTTTAAAGCTATAGGAACAAAACAAAGATATTCGAATTCTCCATGAACAGGCATGTATAGGTTTAATTGAAACTTGCTTCACTGAGTACAGGATGATTAAAGCTTAAATCAAGCAATAGATTCTTACTTGCACCTATTTGGTTTATTATTATTATAAAAGGTTAAATTAGAGGTCTATTGGTGTGAGCTGGGTGTTTGTTGAGATGGTTGATTGTATTATAAAGGAAATAGGTAGTAAACAAGGAAACATGAAACTGAATTTCTTGTAGAAATTCCCTTTGTGGCTACCACACATACTACATTTCCTTGTTGTACATTCAACAGCTTTCACCATGTTTAACACCCTGAGTATAGCTGATGGCATTGTGACATAATATTTAAAGAAATTAGTGAACTGCAAAATGTACAGTACGTCAATTCAGGCCAGGGTATTGTGTATTAAACTTTTATACTTGACAGTAAAAAGAGTCACTGGTCCATCTTGTGTGGTTACCATGTGGAAGCCATTGTAATTATTATGGAGGAGGGATGGTAGTATTAACCTAACCTGTTAGGTGTTACTATGGCTACTACAAGTGATAGGCCCTCCCCATTACAAATGGGAATCACAAACAGCTAGCTGAATGGGAATCACAAAAGACGCACAGCATGGCATCCCTGTATTTGAACGATGAGTTTGAATAGCTTCGACCTTGAATGTGGTGTACGTGCATGGTACTCAACTACTGTCGGGGATGTGGTGTCACTGTTGCTTTTTCTATGCTGGTACTCAAAATTAAATTAATGTTTATTGCCAACTGTAAGATAAAGGGGTTGGGTTAACACCTCCTGCTGATGTTTTGATAACTACACAATAGTATTAACACTTATTTATAAGTGCTACAACTATCAAGACCAGCTTTTAAAATGCCTTCCATTAATTTCATTGTTTTACCATTTTTTCTCACCAAAGTTTTAGTATCCAAGCCTTTTCATGCCAAGGTTTTTTAAATATCTACAAGTGAAGTCCAACATGTGCCATACATCAAGTGATTTCTAAGAATCAATCTTGTTGATTGGTGTTTATAAAGTTACAATAGTAAATTGTTGAAGAAATTTGTTAACCCAGTGGCATTGAGCATGTCGTAATTACTTAGCACCAATTAGTGCAACTATTAGCTTGTCAAAACTCTATTAAAGTGTCGGCCATTGGAAGATGGCATGTGTCATCAAACATCTCTATTCATCCCGAATGCCTCAGTATTGATACTAAATGTGCCTACTGCAGATCTGAAATCTAGTATAGTGTGTTGGCATAGCTACACTAAGATGCAAGCCTTATGTCATCCATACTCCTTGGAAGTGCAATATGTTTCTTATATAGTCAACACCAGCTGTTGGCGATACATCATGGAGTATATGACACCTCCCTCTGAAGTATGCTGGAAGGTAAGGGGATTGTTTTTTACAGTAATTTTCCACTGACTGACAGATGAGTGTAACTCAATATTGTGGCAAACTTTATGGAGACATCATGTTGGTGCCGTTTGGCATACCTCAGGAGTGCACATCTTGACTTAGGCTTGTCCTCCTTTGTTCTTCTTCTAGTAGTTGATTCTTAGTTAGCATGTCTACAGCATTGTGCATTGTAAGATTAACAGGAATTGTTTGTAATTTTTGCACCATGCCTCCAACAGTTGAAATAATTAGGGAGTTCTTCTTCACTTAATTGTTCTTCATATTAGGGCTAATAGGCAGAACAAAGCTGAATGCTCAGTTAATTACAAAAAATGATGTCATAATTGGCGTTAGTGTGTGTGTGTGTGGGGGGGGGGGCTTAACCACGCAGTCAACGAACTGAACGCTTTTACTGGTTTGTTCAAATTGGAACACATTAGATTATTGTGGCAGTGTGCGAGATAAGAGTACCCGGCACCTGGCAAAAGCAGACCAAAGTTATATGCTCGATTATACTAGAAGTAAGTATGTATCCCTCACCTGTGGCTTTATAAACGTTATCATAGTGAACCATCATCTCTCTGTATAAAGTACCCCCCACTACTGCCATTTTTATTTTGTGGTGTAATTGTGGATAAGGCTCGTTAGTATGAGGATGCATTTTGTCGTGCAAATATGCACCTTTTTTAATGTGTACTCACCGGTGATGAATTAGGCATAAACAAGTGTATAGAAATTTATTTCCCAACATTTCCTTTTTGATGCTTTCTAGAGGGAAAAAAGTTTTGAGTATGTCAAGGCTGAGAATGCTATTGTACCACACCAGTGTGTTCTTGACAAACATGACCTTTGTGCATACATAGCTCCATACTACCTTCTCCAAATTGAGTGATTTTTTTAGCCCTCCTGTATTTTGATAACTTCAAGATAAATTGTCATGCAAGCCCTCAAAAGTTTCCTTGATTTCTTACAAAAAAATTGCTCAATTGCTTTTGAGTCAGCACATACCAAGGGGAAATTTCAGTACCAACTTTATAAATATTTGCAGAATTAAAGAAAAATTATCAACGAAAAGACAGATCATTGGTCATACCTACAGGATTAATCATTTATGAGATCAAGTCACAGGGTTATGGACGATTATTTGCATTTTAAAAAACTAACATTTTGTCTCTCCTGGGTAAACCACTTATGGGAATAACTTGAAAATCAGTATGTGTATAGGTTATCCATTATAGCTCAATCTTTTTGTGCAAATTGTAGTGACAGCTACAGAGACGTATCGTAGGATCAAAATACTCTAATAGAACAGTCACTGAGAATTTTTAAAACTGCACAGAATTCTTGGAAAAATCTTGTCCAGGATTTGAACCAGGGACTTCCATACCTATCTTCACCACTGAACCACTGTTGTTGGCTAATCAGCTCACTTAATTTTCTACCTTATAATAACCATATATATAGAGGGAAACTTTGTGGGGAGAAACTTTGGCAAGCTAGGCAATTTGCTGCAAATTCACCCCCAAAGTTTAACCCGCCAACTACCCATAGCACCTGAGATTAGCATCTCTATAGCTAATCATTGAGATTGAATTTGCCAAAGTTTGTTTCACCAAATGCAGCTGTTTACCCCCGCCAAAGTTTTCCTCCATATGGGTAAATGAAATTTATGAAATTTCAATAGGCTTTTTCATTTAACTAACCAAAGCTATTATTTACCTCCTTCATTTTTCCGGAGTGTGATTTTGCTAGCCACAACTCACAGTTCTCTGTACAAAAATACCTTTTTCAGGGCTCAACCCAGAATATTGACCTAGAAGGGGCTAAGTAAGTTGCTTCAGATTCTAGGGGGGTCTGGGGGCATGCTCCCCCAGGAAATTTTGAAAATTTAGGTGTAAATATACTCAATTTTGGTGAAATTTTACTGTGATGCCATTGAATATTGACCATTCGATTATACAACTTTGGGACCTTTCCATTTCTCAAGGCTTTAGGTATAAACCTAGGGGGGGGGCAATAGCTAACCCAGGGGGGGCCTGTGTCCCCTCCCACTCCCCCCCCCCCTAGATTAACCCCTGATTTTCAAAAAGCTGAAACTTTTCCCCTACTACTGTATATCCAGTCTTCCTCTCTCAGGATAGCTTGTGTTTCAACAACCTGTCTTCTAAGTTACAGATTGTATAAATGGCTGTTTAGTACTGTAGTTAACAAAGCCACTGGTGATAGTTCTAGTGCTAACGATAGTTCACCACTGTTCCCACCACTAGCAGCCATTCAAGCCCAGCTAAGGATGACAACAAAAGAAAATAGTGGTCTTACAGTTAATGGCGTACCTGGAGCAATGATGAAGGTGCCATTTGACCAGTACACTGTCCCAAACTTGTTATTGAATTAAGTAACTGATGCACCATAGGAAGTAAAGAATAAGCTGGCAGTGACACTAGGAATGTACGTGCTGCTTGGAATTGATCTGACGCTGTATAGCTCTGTGAGAGCCATGCTGGTGATCTAGGCTATATCTCTGGACACAGTACTCTTCTTTCATGCTGTTTTAGTGAATGATAGCATTTGCCTAACATGGAAACAAAGTTGAGATGGGATAATCTCACTAATTACTCATGAATTAGAACTGTAGTAATAATCTACGTCTAGGCAACACTTACCTATTCATATCAAATTGTTAGCAAATTATATGCAGCAGCTGCACTGACATAAACACTGCCAGTATTGATGGTAATGTATTAGTCATTGAATGGTAGGGATTGTTAGCTTTTTTTGATTGTGATGTAAAGATTAAGATGACTTTTGAAAAAGCATTTTTGTTTAATCTAATGAAACACTATTTCGCATGTAGTTATTCTAGCACTAGCTAAGTTATATTCTAAACAAAACAATGATGTCACACTTTCTTACATTGTCTCCACATTTTAGTTCAGCCAAAAAACAAAGGGTTTTGCGATTTTAAAGTGCTTCCATCCTTCTCTGTGTAGCTTTGGTATGTAATTCCTGGTATCATTGCTAAAACAGTTAAGCTTGCAGAAAGATCACTCAGCTGTAATGATAGCCACATTTTAGCTCTTTGGCTGTCCAACTCCACAGTGGCAGTACAACAACAGCAGCTGTTTGTTATTATGGAATACAGGGTTTTCCCCTTAAATGCTACACTTATGCAACTGCTGTATGAAGTGTATTAAATGTACTACTGACTGTTATATAAGGCAGTTCTTGTACTTGATGTTACATCATATTGTCCCTGTGTAGCTGAGAAGCGATCATATCTAGGTAAAAAGGTGGACATTTGGGCAGCTGGAGTGACTCTTTATTGTATGATGTATGGAAAGGTGGGTGTGGCTCATGCTATATGCAGCCACCACCACTCTACTGTCCCTGCTGCAGGTACCATTCTTTCATCCTATTCTACCTGAGCTACATGAGCTGATTAAAATACAAGAGTAAGTATCATGTGATCATTGTGCCTCACCTCATCATTAGTGGAATGGTGCTCTGTAACGTTTTGTAAAAAAAAGTATTATACTTTTTTTTTCTTTCTTATTTAGGTTAACATTTCCTGATAGGTAAGAATGCAGGTGTGTTATACCATGGTGTCTATTGTTATACTCACCAGTCCACCGAGTAGTCCTGAGATAAGGGACTTGATGGAGTGTATGATGGACAAAGATCCAAACGATAGGATTGGTATGGATGAGATTAGGGTAAGCCCCTTTGTTTTGTGACGTCCCATCATTTGATTATATGATTAGACACACCCCTGGATTAAGAAGAGTGGTATGATGATCCCCAGCAAGTCACAGAATTGTCTAGAAGTGATTGACCCTCAAAATGATGAAGTCATTGGTGCTGTGAAGAAGACAACATATCCAATATACATATTGGTTAGCTGTTAATGGTATAATTTAGTGATGTGTAATGTGGTCTCTTATTTAGACTCTAATACGTGGGATGGCTAGGAGACGTTCACTCAGAAACCCAATGGCCGACCTATCCCCCAAGAGAAAGGTCTCATCTCCAAAGAACAAGCATCAAAGTGAAGGACGAAGTAGTCCGGTGCCAGTAACATCACCTTCACCGACTGCCCCAGGGGAGTCATCCGGCACTGCTTCACCAAAGAGACGTAGTTCATTCAAAAGTATGTTTAGACCAAGATCTAGAACACCAGAACCCCAAGAGACCTCACCCCCTCTCATACATCGTCCATTACCCATTTCATCACCTTTAGCCATATCAAGTAATTCCCCACCTATTTCACCAAGTAACTCACCACCACGGAGCCCGGTACCGTTGCGGTCAGACAAAATGGTCAAAAGTAACTCACTATTAAATATCACCCATACAGCTACATCAATGACTAGTAATAGCACCAGCAGTCTTGAAGACGACATGGATAATGGCAATAACTAGTAGTGGCTGAAAAATTATTACACATTCATATTTTTTGTACATAGAAATTATTTTATATATTGAAAACAAAAATATTTTACTGTAATAAGATTTGTCTCTCCAAGTGAGATAATCAAAATTTATATACAAAAATTCTGCTGTCAAGTTCTTGTGAGATCCACAGTAATGTAGCCGGGAGGTTTTGGTATGCTACTAGCCTTTGTGATTTTCTGTAAGGAGAGAAACTCAGAGGATAAAATCAGAGTGTTACTCTAACTGAGCAGTCATGTCACAGTAACTGACTTAGAACATCATTGTAACAATAACATTCCCATTTGTGCAAATTTATATACAGAGTTCAGTTCCATTACATAGGACCTTACAAACAGCATTGCTGACGGTTTTTGTCAACAGGTGTATGTTCTATTAGAGTACACAGCTCTGTATATAAATGAATGGGCTTCACTTAACTGAACACTTTGTAATTGAACTGGCACACAAATAGGGCTGGGAGATAATTTAGATAAAATGCCTATCGAGATAATTTTCTATTATCATGATAAAGATAATTACGGTTATTTACTTGTAAATTCCAAAAATATTTGAATGACATATTTATGGAATTGTCTCTACTCTCCTGCCAACTCAACTATAGACTGTTTTAAATTACTTTTAATGTACAGCTTTTTGCTAAACTATCCTTAAATGGTCTATATACTAATGTATGAAGAAGTTATATTGTTTTGTGCAGACCACTCCTTATCGAGATAAAATTGGTTTTCATTATCGAGATATAGGTAACTTCATTATCACACAGCCCTACACACAAATGTTGAATAATGGAGGTGCTACTGTTCTCTAATAGAACATACATTTGCTCAAAAGAACATGCACAGTATAATAGTGACAAATACTCTAATTGAGCAGTCACTTGACATTTCAATAGTGTTTGGATAGTTGAAGATGTATTACTATTGTACCTCTAAAAACAGTTGAAGCCTTACAAATGATCCCTTTTGGTCACTAGCAGTCACCTTCTCAATCCTATGGGAACATGATGATGTCATGTGTTACCATGGAGATGATGTGCTCACATGGGCATGTAGCTGCTACCAAGAAGACGCAACAACTTCACAAACTGTCGACCATAACATTCCATTAGTCTGTATCCAGCAACCTGTAGGGTGGGCTCTAAATCAGAATGGGATAGGTTAATAGTTGTACCTCCAAGAAGTTTAGCAGTGCAGTTGCAGTTATTCCATTCCTTGGCTCAGTGTTGAGGATGTTGGCCAGCCATGCCCATCCATGCTCTGGACCATGGGGGTGGGGCTATAAGGGATGAAATTCTTCAGTCAACAAACAGTATAGGGATAAAGTGCAGCGTGAATTTGGTAACACTCAAATTTTATCTCTGAGATAAACCCACATAGTGGCCATCAAGTTGGTCCCAAGCAGGAATTTCTCGGTTCACATTCACCTGAGCGCTTAACTCCCAGCTGCCCAAAAAATTGATGCCATGCACAAACATGTTTACAACAAAAAAAAACATGCTTGTTCCAGTACAAAACCATTGGGAGGGGCTCTTGGAGGTGCCAACGTGTTGATACTGGGGCGTTGGGGTTGAACTTTTTGATATCACAAGAGTGTGACCAATGTCAAGCACACTTGTAAAAATAATATCATGTAATGTATTCTGGTAGAACTGAACACATGTTCACCTCATTTATTTGGCGGGGCTCAATCTCAGGTGAACGTGAACCGACTATACTAAAAGTAAAAACACAGTATAGTGACCATGTTGCATCCTTCATGATCTTGTTAGAGTGGCCATATTCTCAAAATAGCTCCTTAGGACATGCACATAAAACCTACCACATCCTTAGGGACAGGATACTGAATGATGGCTGCATACAACCGAATGATGCCGGAAATTCTCTTGTAGTAGTTCTCCTCTGACTCCAATATTCCACCAACCACTCGATAACCCTGCATCCTGTAAAGTGGGTGGTATGATCACATGATACACATAGTGTCCACCAGATTTCCGTACAAATTTTTGAGAGATATTTGCGTGTTTTCTCCTACTGCCTAATAATTGCCTCAAAAACAGAATTACTTGAAATTTGGCTCATTTGTAGTACTTAACAATGTAACTCATTGAAAAGTCTGACACACTTTTTAAGCCGTTTTCTCAAGAATCACCTCAACGAGAACATAATTATACCCATTCTACTAATAAGGCAATGCTCACCTTTTGTGGTCATCCTCGGAGATGTCACCAGTCTTGGGAATGTAGATTGGAACCAGGATTGGACATGAGGAATAGAAATGTGCCACAATGAGATCCCTGACTCTGGGAAAACTGACTGCCATAGCGATTGCCACAGCAGCCACAGCAAACGCTGCCTCAGGTTTGGCTGACACCTGTGTGTCTCCTTGACGCTACGACACAAGAAGAGACTACAACACATACACACAGATACCACACAATATCACATACCACTAATTTATCTGCCAACTCTTTGGTACAATAGTCTAATGCCAGAGGGTGCTCTCTTATTGATACAGTACGATCTGCTGTGGTTACCACTCTGCCTTCTAGCAACGTCTTCAGTCGTTGCACCTTGTCAAGAAGATGCTGTCTTGTATGAGGAGCAATTGCATTCACTGGGTGGTTTACAGATGATAGTAACTTTAATCTGAGTTTCTTAATCTGCAAGAAAAAGCATGTCACTATATAGCCACACCTACCACATTAGTTACAAAAGGAGCAAGTACCTCGGGATCTTTTGACTTCAGTGGTTCCAGCTTCTTCTGTAGGTTAGCAATTTCAGTTACAGCATTATTATAGCGACCAACAGGACTGCAGCTAGCAGCAAAGTCTGCTCAAAATATTAGCAACTCAAGTGCCACACAGCTCAAAAGCTGTGACACCATACCTGCTGCAACGGCAGCCTTCTTTGCTTCTTCTTTAGCCTAAGTGGAAGTGCTTCATTACTTTACTATATCACCTAAAAAATTTTCAACCTTTTTCTCTGCAATTTTCAACTGTTCTTCCTTTTCCCGTTGTTGCTTCAGTTTCAACTGTTCATCTCCTTTCTTATTGGCCATTTCCATGGCAACCTTAATGTCGCCAAGATATGATGCTACTGTGCTAACCATCTGTCGATATTCTGCAATCTGATTGGATATGTAAACATCACCATGACAACCACAATGACAAACATTTTCATTTGTGGCAGACTGATTATGGATCATGTGATCCAAATCAGTGACGGCTTTTGTCAGTGACTGTCTCCCACGTTCTGCCATTTTTGACGTGACATCTTCCAACAGTTGGGGGTATTTACATGTCTTCATAATGCTGCTAAGCACATCAAGTAGTTGAGTAGCTTCCTGCTTGATCTCTGAACACTTCGTACTTCGACGTCTCCTTCTCTCTCTAGAAACAAGTAAAAACATTTAGAATCTCCATTCCTAACTTTTATCTCTCTTAAGAACTAAATGTACTAAACAATAGTCAAGATTTTTAAAGGCAACTATAAATGCCCCCCCTTTTCAGGGTGTTCATGAGTATTTAAAGATGTTCGTTACACCAGATTAGCCAGTAAATATGGTATCACTTTAATACTGTATAAGCAACATCCCTACTTTACATCAGCACCACGGCACTTACTGGCTGCGAACATTTGCCTGTTGTATGACATCCATGGTCTCACTGTATCTCTTCTGACTGCTCTATAAGGGAGGGAAGATGTACCACAGTGAATCATGCACCATGTAAATCTGGCCTATACCATATATACATAGCAATTGAAAGTTTTAGCAGATGACAGTTTTGTAGTCATGGTGAATGTTGTATGCAAAGCCTTTGTCCTCAAGAATCATTCAACAGAAGTGGCCTTAACAAAATAAAATTGTAAACATTGATAATAGCATATATCCAAAAAAAAAACAGCTTTTAATAACTACAGTATGTACGTGTGTTGGAGATTACTAGTTAAAAGTTGTAACCAAAATCTCCAACACATGTTTACCATGATGAAGTGGCACAAGACTCTTCCCAATTATTGCACACTAGTGATATCGATATGAACACTATGAAGGCAACTCTTAAATAACCACACAGCTCAGGAGCCCTTAAGTGCAAGCTTAAGGTGCTGATATGTGAAGTCAAACTTTCTGCAAAATTTGCATTGGCAAATTTAATTCTTTTTGCTTGCAAAAAAAATCTGCTACTATATACAGCAGAAGACTGGGATTCTCATAAAAACAAGGGGTAGTCACTTCAATACTGTCTGTTGAAACACTTACGACCGGGATCAAGATTCAAAGGCTATTTTATAGACGAAATCAAGCGATCAAGGCAAAATTTCGATGATCAAAATTCTTGATCCCAGTCGCAAGTGTATCAACTGGCGGTATGGAAGTGACTACCCCTTGTAAAAAGCATTAACGGAATTCTAATGTTTTGTTGAACATGTGAAACAGTGATGTTACCTCATTGTGATTACGATACTCATCCATCTTATCTCTCATTTCTTGTTCAATCATTACCATGCTGTAGGTGTGAACTATATCCCGGTACACACCATGACAAGCCACCCACCTCTCCTGTTCAGCCATCATTAGTTGATGATTCATCTGGCGCAGCTCGAGTAGTTGCTGTTGTAACGTGGCTTCTAATTGAGCACTACTTTGCTGCCTGATCTCCTCTAGCTTCTGATCCATGATCGCTCTCTGTTCCTTAACGCGCTCCTGCGGAAATGAGCTATAACTCACGATCATGGTTGGAGTAGTTAAATTTACCTGTATTCGCTGCCATGTCAACTGTCGCAACTCTTCTTCGCATTCTTCCAGCGAGTTGCAGTACAGCATCGTCCGTTCCTCCATTCTAACCAATGCGCACCAATAAACTTATTCTAATTAAACGCACACTGGTTAAGGGACTATCCGACGACTATGGATAACATCGAACTGAGTTTTGCTGAGCCGTCAAGCTCCCAAGAGACCGAGGAAGCACAAGATGATGATGAAACTACACTTACTAAGGACGAATTGATAACGAAATTGAAAGAAGAAAATATCTTTTCCCCTAAGTACACATTCCATTATGAGCTATGTTTAAGAGACTGGTGTGGGGTACCTAGTGGTTGTTATCACGTGCTTGTATGTATAACACCTTAACAAGATGTACTAGTTGAGTTGCGTCGTCGACTACACTTGTTCAACTCGCTGGGGAGTGGGTAAGTTGCGACATGTATGGTGTGTTACCACGACTGTACATTGATGGTACAGGATGGATGGTTCCCATGGTGATGGTCCAATGGCCAGTGTGATATACTTTAACACTAAGTTGTCTCGGTAAGGGTCATATATAGTGAGTATTGTGTGTGTAGAGTATAAGTATGTGTGTATGTGAGCATGTTTGTGTGTCTAGTGTAGTGCTAGTGTGTTTTGTGCAATGAATATTTTACACTTGCATATGTTGCTCTACTGGGGGTAGCCATGTCAGTGTGGTACTTTATTGACATTCCTAAATATTGCATGTGTGTGTGCATGTGTTGTGTTTGTCTGTGTCCATGTGTGTGGTGTGTGCGATATTGACTTAATTTGTGAGCTGTCCCTAACTATCATGGTTCATTTGGTCCCCACAGTTACTTTTTAGCTTGATAAGTTGATGAAAAGCCTTTCTGAACCTAGACCCTTAAGTGTTTACACAGAGCAAGCCAACCCGTGTAGGTAGTACCAAGAGTAAATTATTTACTCTTGGTAGTACTAGGTACGTGTAATTTATTCCTCACAGTAGCCCATAATTGCTGCCTTGTAATTATTCTGAAACGATTTCCATGAAGTATGGTTCATAGAATCCCTTATTTGAACAAAGCAAAAATGTGATTTCTAGTGAAAGAAATATACTGACTATATATTCTAGTCCTTGCATGTTATTATAACAGCTTTCAGTTCTTGGAGTCAAATCTATTATACTAGTATTTCTGTGGTTCACTTTTCAGTAAAAGGAGGAAGGATTTGGAGCGTTGTTGTGTCGGCAAGGACAACTGGTGTGCAGAGGAGGGCGGGAATGTTACCACATCACAGGTAGGCATGGCTGCTGGCTGCACAGCACACCAGCCAATCAGATTTCTCCTAGGAGTCCAGCTTGGATGTTCAAATAATTGCACCAGGAGCAGTGCTGAAGGTGAGTGTCCAGTAATCACCAGAAGGTTTACTGCTTGTGCTCAGGTAACTCTTGATATGTTGGCCTGTCAATTAGATATAGCAATTATCACCACATCACATTATGTGTAGAGAAACTTATGTACCATATAACCCAGAATTGGTAGGGGTACAAGAACTCAATCAAAATGTAATTGAACGCAAGTGGTGAATTATTTATGTTAGTGATAGTACATTTAGTGATCCCCCAAGTTGCCATGACAATTAGTTGATATGATATCCCATCTCATCAGTTTGACTCATGGTGGTCTTATTAATGTAGGTGGTATTTGACCAAATAATTAAAACAATATCTTTGTGCCACCTTTAAAGTGTCAAAACTGTTAATTGTCTTCATTATAGGTTGGTCATAACAGCATTAAGGAGAGGTAATGTAATTACCCATCCTTCACACCTATAAATTTGTTGTTTCATAGGTCAACAAAAACACTTGCTACTGACATTGTAGCCACCTTTTTCAATTTTAGTTAATATGATTCTCAATAGCTAGAGCTATTCTAGGAGTGTGTATTGTATTCATATGGTTGCCACATCACTGGTGGGAATGCTTGGAAATGTGTTCAGTGTTTTACCAAACAAAGTCCGTTTTGCTAAAAGCCTTTTGGCAAATCGTGTCATTGTCACGTACTTTCATCAAACAATCCAAACTTGCTTGTATTTTACATGCTCAAGTTTCATGGTGTGTGTTCATTTTATTTATAGGCAGTTGGGGCAGTGGAGTACTATAGTGGGTATTGTATTGATCGACTGGGTGTACCAGTCATTGTGGACCTGGACAAGGAGTTCAAGGCTGACTATGAACACCCTTCATACCTGCAAGTATATCTGACTCCATTTTGGTCGGATAGTAGTGGTGGTAAGACAACTTCAAACAAAGAAAAGAAGTGAGTTTGGGATACTTCAGTGAACTAACTGTGTTACGTATTATAATAGGTCGGCTAGTAGGAGTAAATGTTTTAATTGTGGAGGAGATCATGTTCTTAGGGACTGTCCCCTGGTGAGATATCACATAATTATCTTTCTTCTTATTACTGCACACCTTTCAGCCTAGAAATCCTCAAGTTATTAATCAGAATCGGAGCAAGTTTGAGGCAAACACACCACAGTTATCTAAAAAGTACCATTTTACCTAATATGGTGATATTGGTAGTTATGTTTTCCTTTTGTTAGTCGTTACCACGCTGATGAAGACAACAAACGTGATCAACGATTTTCTTACTTTGTTCCTGGCAGCATCAGGTGATCCTATTGTTACCATGGTTTCAGCACTGCTAGAAATTACAACAGATTTTTTGCTTTTTTGCAGTTTCTATTATTTTCAAAAATAGGCATACTCAGTACTACTGAATGCCCAAATAAGCACCTCGTACACTTCTGTGCAAACCCTCCAGTGCACAACTGTAATAATATTAAAAGTTTATGATCTCATACACAAGTAAAAGATTTCTAGCCGTACAATACACATACACACAAGAGTTGAAGCGTAAAAATTCTGTTGCATATATAGTCATGATTGTTGTCCCAATTTGTCATACAGACTAGCTGTCCAATCCATTATTACAGGTACAGTAACACTATTGTTAACCAGAGTGTGTGACCACCTGCTGAGCTGTACACACTACCTAGTAATGGACGTTAAACAATTTTGGAACCCTATATACGAGAAATGTGGATAGTTTAATGTTGGTGTATAGACTACCAATATCCCTCAGCATTAGTCTAGTGGGCCATAATGGTAGGAAACTAGAGTGAATTTTTCATAGAAGTTTCTCTAGCATGAAATTGACATGACAAGTACGTAAATTCACCACACACACCACACGTACTTGTTGTAGCTGTTGTAATTAAGCCTCCATTTATGGAACTTTGAAGGCAAGCTAATGAATTCAAAGAACTACATATCTAGTAAAATATTCACTAGTGGATGTAGTGCCATCACCAGTTGTGCATGAACCATTAACAACTGAAAAATATCCAAGTAGATAGATTTACACAAAGTTCATACATTTACAGGTTTATCTTTTGTACATCTTGAATAATAAGTATTGTATGATCCAAACACTCAGCTTGAAGTACAAATATTGTAGCCCTTTCATATACAGGCAGCCCACAAAAATCAGGACACCATACCTTGACTATTGTGGTTGGTCTCATAGTGCCCATGTTACACAGTAGCCCCAACACAATCACACCCCATACATGGTGGCTTACAGCTACAACAGAATTTTATCTCCAAAAATATTACAGTACTATTATATAAGTACAATTGGATTTAAAAAACCTGGTCTCAATAGTGCCCATATAAGGATACACACAGCACAGGGTGTGTCCCCTGTACAGGAGGTTGCCCTGTTTCAGTTGCCCACTCAAGCAACTTTATAATTTAAGAGTCTAGGTGGTTACAAATAACCAAAAGTTTCAACTCCAAGCTAGAAACACTACACATCCTATTAAGATGGGTATGTGAGGGTTGTGGAGAATCAACATTGAAATACTTGGTACACATTTGATTTTCAAAATTTTCATACGCATGTCACTGTATAAAATTGCAGCTCCTTAATTACATTCTTTGCACTGTATAGTTCACATACTTTTCATCTTGTTACTAATTTTAATTACAACAATGTAATATATGTACATGAAATTGTTTTCATGGGCTTCGTGGAAACTATGAACAAAGCGAAGTTCATACATGAAGTGCTAAATATCTGCTGGGCTCCTAATGCTAATAGAAATATGTACTTAAGGCAAGCGGCATGGAACCTCCTCTGGTACAAATTGCGAGTTGAAATTTTCAGGGTTTTTTTTTTGAACTGCTGCATCTGAGTCATGTGATTCACTAGTAGTTACCTCATATTGAAGCTGGTCAAGTGATGCATTTCAATTGTTTATATGTATCACAGCTAATATGGTGTAATCTGGATGTTCACAATCATTCCATAATATAAGTATTTTGGTAGTTTACTAATTGACATAGAGGGGGGTCTATGGATTCATTTAATGAACTATAATGTTTGGTATTTTCATTTCTCCACAGTGAGAAGCTGTGCAATGCACTGGGAATCACCAAGGACAGTATTCCTCCTTATATTAGTCGGATGAAGAAACTTGGCTACCCACCTGGTTACCAAATGCATCACCATGACAAGCAGAATTTTGTACTAGCCTTATATGGTGATTACCCCTCATTTGTCACTGGATTGTGATTGGATTTTTTTACAGATGATAATGACAGTCGTCCAACTGGTTCTCAAAGTCCCGACAGTCAGTTTAAATTTGCATTGATTGCCTGTAATTTGTTTTACACCCATCCAGGCATGATACAGTACCCTGGCTTCAACTGTGAGGCAAAACAGGTGTGTCTACCTGGTTGTAGCAGGAGGTAGTGATTTGGGTTAACTAGACTAGTTTGACATTGCCTTTTGTGGGTATTTGTGTGTAATGTGCATGACTTCCTACTTGTAAAATGATAAAAACACATTAGCAGATTTAATGCTGTTAACTAGTAATGGTATTATTGTATTAATGGTAGTTTGGAGGTGTCTTGAGATTTGGAGCCATAATAAGAGTTAGGACATAATGGGCTACATTGTTTAAGTGTTATCACTGTGACATCATGACTGTTCCTTTGTATAGAATGATCGATCAAAGAATCACAAGCGAAAGAGGGCAATGTCAGATGTTTCCACCACCACCTGCCGGCCAGCAAAGACACCCCGTCTCTCTGATGAGCACGATCACTATGGGGTGGTTGACATGGTGATGAGTGATGAGGAATTAGGTACTTCTCATTTTGAGTTGTGAATATTTGGTCCCTACCAATGTGGTTAAAATGAACTACAAATTTTGGGCCCTAGATATTCCGTGTGTGTTAAAGAAAAATATGACATTAGGTTTCTTCTCCTCTTTGTGTGATCAGTGAGAAATTACTAGTGAAACCTGTGGATAAAGGACATCTTGTGTGACTTACCAAGGTTGTCCTGATTATAAAGGTGTCCTGGTTTTTCAGGTCCATCTATGTTTAGGATACATTGTAACCATATTACATGGGCGCAAATCTGCACAGGGGTATGATGTCCTGATTCAACAAGTATATTTTCTTTCTACTCCTTTCTTCTCGTTGGACCCACACTAGTACACACTGAATTATGCAATGGTTATATGGGAAATACTTACAGGATACTTTAGTAAAATGCTTAAATACATTGGGTTCTGTTTATTGTGAGCCATATTCACATATCCTGACAACCAGCACAATTCACTGTACTGTGTAAGGATTTCATTTTTAGGGTATTCACTTAATGTTTTAGAAGAGGGAGAGATCAACTCTGCAACAAACAGTAAGGACAACAGCCGACGCTCTTCCACAACAGAGAAGCCGCTTTTGAAGAAGCGGTTTTCTCTTGATTTCCCTCCCAGCCTTCTGTCCCCAGGAGAGGAAACGCCAACCACTCCAAATCGATGGAACACCATCAAGGACATTCTTGACAGAAGCAAGACATAGACAATAACCCATATATACACATCATGTACTGTAATCAGATACGACACCAATTTTGTCACAAAATGTGAGATAGTTGTGTCAAGGTAACTTGGCAGAAATAAACAACTCCATATTGTTATTCACTGCTGATTCAATACACAAGAGATCACAAAACTTTATAAGGTGAAAAATGTTATGTGCTGAATTAGTATGAGTTAGTTAAAAAGCTATACAGCTTGGTTTCATAATTACACTACAGGTGGTTGTACTAATGAGACTGGTACAAACCCTAGTCTGTCAGTTCTGGTGTTGTAGGCCCACAATCGGTCTGCATTTGACTGTGTAATCATGTCTGCTAACAACACATCAGCCAACTGTACTGAAAGTTCATCCATTTCATGAGCATCATAATCTGCTAACACAATTAGCTGTGATCCAACTTTCTTGATTTCTTCTTTGTTGCTATTAATCACTGGCCGTTGTTTGGCTATTGCTAGCTGCTTGAACCGTTCCTTAGCTTGGTGCTTGTCAACTCGAGGACCTGGCTGTCGGCTGTGATGGTGGTGATGACGATGCACATGGCTTCGACTGCTGCCCATCATAGCTTTCTGCTTCAACCTCTCTGTGCTGACACATCTCCTCAGCTGGGCCTGTCGATTAGTTTCACACCTTTGAAGAGCTACACAAAAAAAGAATGACAGAAATCATTATAATGTCCTTCCTTTTGAAAGCTACTAGAGAATCACAAACACATCTTCAAAGCCCCCACTTCTTATTCAGCATAAAGTAGTCACTATTATTTGATGTGGGCTACAAGGCAGCACAGTTTTTATATAACAGCTTGGGCCTACCCAAAACTGTTTAGCTTGTACTAAGGAAACCCCTGCAAAACTGAACCCATATAGCTACATAGAACAACCCTTTTCCACTCAAGTGCTGATGCATGTAGTGAGAGCCATTCAACTTGTAAGTAATGAGAGATGGTGTCATACCATCGCCAATGAATTAATGCAACAATAGTACTGCCTCTTATGGACATATCAATTAACATATAGTGGTCCCCCACTACTGACTCACCTGGATGAGTGCCGAATGAGAGACAACTTCGTGGCACAAATCCTTCATCACCAAGAATAGTCGCCACCCACAACCATTCCTGGTCATCAGCGTTCAACACTTTAACTCTCTCTCCCTTGTTAACCATCAGTTCATTCTCTTCCTTGCCCATAAAGTCATGGATGACTACCAATTCTTCAATAGAGTCTTTGTAGAAGGGAGCCATGCGAGGTTTACAGTTTGATGGTAACACATAGTTGGGTGAATCAAGCCTGTCATGGTAGCGGTGAGAATATGGCTGAGGATAGGATTCTGAACAAGACACATATCCATTGATGTGACGTCGTTGTGGAAAGGGACTGCTTGGATCATCTGGCCCAAGTACAGTTGAGTCTGTCTCATTCCCTGACTCCTCTGCATCAGTACGTGCATAGCTAAAACGTCTTGACAGTCTACAATAATTGTATGGTATGTAGCCACGTGCTCCATTCTTGGTCACTGCAAATGCCCAATCATTTCTACGATATAATATCTTAACTCTTTGTCCTTTCCTCACAGCAAGTTCTTCATTACAACATGGTGTGTAATCTCTGATCACAGTCATCTTCACATTAGCTGGACAAGATGGGGTAGCTCTCTGTAGCAGCTTGCCTTCAAATGTTGTGCTGTCATCTGTTGCGTATCCAGCTTGAGAAGGGAAATAGGAAGGCGGCAGCGCGTGTCCACCACTCTCTCCAGAGCTTGCCGAGCTTTGCTGGGACCTAAATCCAACCCCGCTGTCTCCGCCATCACTGAGGGTCGGTGAGCGGGACGCCAGGTCAGACACAGATCGTGTTAAGATAGAAGACGGATTTCTTGACGGAGGTTCGTCAGCTACCAGTACCATCACAGGAGACTCTTGCTTAGTCTTGATGCTAGGAAGAGATTTTCGGGCTCCACGAGTCCGGCTAAAAACTGCACAAAACACAACACATACATATAAAGCTGTTATCCACTAATATGAAGGACGTGCTAACTGCCTAACAGCTACATACGAAGCTTCACTTACATTTTGGCTTTTTAGAAAAGCTGGAACCGGGACAGAAAAGGAACGCCATTGAATCGCTTTGTACTTCAACCAAATTCGCCTCTGGCAGTTCGTGAGTTATGGCAATAATCGTCTGCCGTGGTGGCTTAATACAAAGTCAAACTACGCAACACCACTTCACTTCAGTGCCAGTGTCAAATGTGATAAATTTGCAGGCAAACGAGCTAAATGATCGGTCCGGCATTACGTCACCAAAAATATGCCGCGAACCCCGTAGAACTTCTCTAACCCCGTAGAAATGCGCAGGAATAGAATTCTTCCCTATTGTATACAAGCCATACACGATAAACTTTCTATTTTATTTAACTAGTGTTTCTGACCTATAGCCAATGTGATATTTATCGAATAGAATGTGGACTTTCAGGATGGCTGTTATTCGAGCTGTTATACAAATGTAGGTACTGTTGTGTTATGCATGTAGTGTTGTGTGTATGTGTGTGTGTACAACGTATAATACAATGTAGTGTTTCATGTCACAGTTACTCATGACTTAACACACAAAGCCTTCGTTATCTTCTGCTGCTTCTGGAAGTAAGATTGTCATCATTATACTCCAGTGACAATTGTCCCATCTGGTAGTGTAGTCTTGTCCAAGCACTCTGGCACATCACCATCAACTACCAACAAGAGACGTTACATGATATACACACAAATAAGGATACACTTCCTAAAACAACAATGAAAGCTAATCAGGTAGTGATATACCAAACAACACAAAGGAACTCGTTTAGAAGACAATTACCTTATCATCAACTCTTCCTTGTGGGCTATTTGCAAACTCCATTTGTTTGCTATACACAACAGTACAACAAGTTGGCACAACACATCACTGCACAATCCTTACAGTATAATGTACTTGGCTTGCTGTAGCTTGCCTTGCTGTAGTAGACTGAATGCCAGGTAGAGGTGGCATCTAGCAATGAGCTGGGAATCACCCAGTCTTGTAGCTAGAGCCAGCTGCTTCTTGGACACTTCACCAGCTAGGTGGGCCTGCATAGTGGAAGAACAGCTGGACATCAACATAGTGTAGTTATTTACAACAACAAATCACACAATCCATTACTCGGGACAGTCAACACTGTTGCCCCACTCAGACCAGTATGGCAGCATAGAGGTTGGAAATGGATTAGCTATTGGGTTATGACTGTCAGACAGAACAAGAATCGTTCATGATAATTACATGCAATAGTGACAACAGCACCACAACTCTAACTGGGATGGTCAACATTATCAGATCTAGTGGACACTGACAATGTAACGCCTCACTAGTCATGGGACAACTAACAACAAAATTCCCGCACACTACATCTTAAACACTTTTTTGTACAAGCTATAACACAAAACTTCTAAATTTAGTGATACTTAATTAATTTGTGGTGGAACAACAACACAAACGGAGGGTCAAACTGAGTTAGGACCACTGCTGTAGTTTAATGCTTCCCTACATAGCTAGTTCATGTACGAATGTGGCAGAGTGGCTTGTAGCATACAAATTGTTAGCAGCAATGGACTGTGCATTATTCTGTTAGAGGACAGATGGTATGGCAACTATGACTTGGTGCTTGTTTGATCTTACGGGGGACCATCAGATGGCTACCATTTTTGTACAGAGTACCAATTGACGCTGTAGGGATAATCAAATAAAAGATTCCAGTATTATTCAATTCTCAGCAACAACTCCAATACAGAAACGACCACGCTTTATGATCACATATGTACTAAGCAGTCAACTTGTCAGTCTTACCAAAAGTACACCTTTGCATAAAAAAGAAAATGGTCTTTTGCAGTGAAATTTGATATAATAACACTCGCTGACTGTGCCGTGCAGTACGGCACACAGGAAGTGGTTTAATTAGATGGTAAAATAAACACCAGGTCTGTGTTATTTCAGAAATCCAACAACTGATTTGTTGAAAATGAAATAACATCTCAACTTACATAATAAATTCCCATACAGATGGAAAGCACTGTACAAGGTCATTAAGTAGTGGCCTTACTAAGTTAAGAGAGTGGGTAAAGAAACATAGCATGGCTAAACTAATATTGGTGGATCTCCAACAAGTAAACTTGACAAATAGTCATGTGGTACATGTCATGTTGTTCCCTGCTATTATGTAGACAGCTAGGAATAGCATACATATATGGACAAGGAGAACATTAAGACATAGTGTCATCTTCGTTAAGTAGGCTATAAGGAAATGGTAACAAATTACGTGATTGGTTGACAATTATTTTTAAAATTTCAAGGTAACAGACCAGTTATCTTTTTAAAAATAAATAAATAAATAAATTTTCTCATGACAACATGCTGTGTGATTTCATAATTTACCTTTAACCAATACTACAAACAATACGCACAGACAGGGGTACTGCTTATATCCAGTACATGCTTGCTGCATGGCGTCAGAAGAAATCCCAATGTTTTGATCCATTCTACAAACTGTACATAATGGATGGTAGATAATAAAAAAGGACGTTTCACAATGACATCTACAAAGGTTCAGTTCATTCAAGAACACACCATTGATTAGCAGTTATTGTGTACTTTGTCCTGTTTAATTTCAGTGTTCAACATAGCTTGAACAACCACACCAAATATAGCACATCACAAATACAAACTATGTGCACATAAAACCGGTCACCACGAAGGTGCTGGTTGGCAGATGACAGGACAGTGGTAGGACTTCAGTCAAACACTCTGATGGGAACATTTCCTAACAAGCACTGACCACTATGCCACTAGCAGTAACAGTTGACACCATAAGAGACAACACTGCACCATCCAGCCATTGTAGGGTGCTGGGATGATGGGAATTCCACCCCTCACCAAATTTGTGTGTATTAATTATGAGTCACCTAACCAGACTATTAGCAGTGGGAGACACTACAGCTCTTGAGAATAAGGTAGAGTATAATCATCATTAGAAGGTTGGCTGGTTGATATTTAGTTTGTAGCTTGCTATTCTGGATTAGTATGGCAGCAACAAAAGCCATACAGTGACATTACCCATATTATAGTAAAATATGATATTTTCTTGTCAGACACTAACTGAGGAGGAGACATGATTATTAACTGTGTAATGTGGGAATGTAATTGTCACAGGAATGTATTGAAAGTGTGTAGTATGTGTATGTGGTGCGTACATGTAATAGTGTTGTGTGTGTGTGTGTGTGTGTGTGTGTGTGTGTGTGTACTGTGCGCGTATGTATGTGTACTATTATGTAGGGTGTGAGAGTGTGTGTGTGTGCGTATTCGATTCCCAGCTGGGCCACTTTGGTGTTGCTGTTGTTGTTTCCTTGAGCAAGAAACTTTACTCACATTGCTCCAGTCTACCCAGCTGTTAAAATGGGGACCTGGTGGCCTGGTGCCAACTGGGGAAGCAGCCCACCCAGCCGTAACATTAATGGTACCTGGTGTAAACTGGGGAAGCAAATGCTCAACTGTCCATGTCTCATATAGCAGTTGAAGGGACTTCGGGTGCCCACACCTTCACCTGAGACTTGGTACAGGCTCCTGCAGGTTACTAGTCCTGCCCCAGGAGGGCATGCCTGCGCTGACTCATAGCACCTGAGTAGCACACAGGTGCCCCAGCGCTGGCCACTGGGCAGCGTGACTGCGTAGTGGCAGCTGAAGGCTTTGCTTTTAGGTTCTGTGTGTGTGTTGTGTGTGTGCATGTGTGTGTGTTTGTGTATGTGGTGTGCACATGCATGCGCATGCGTGTGTATAGCATGTGTGTGTAGTATGCATGCATTTTGTGTTGTGCGATGTGTACACAAAGATAAAAAAAGAAAGAAAACTGGTTTTGTACAACTGACACTATAGTATGTTCACGTTGAGCTGAATCCTGAAAAATAGCTAAAAATTAAAAGTGGATTTTTTCTCAAGAGAGTTAACATTTCAGCCAACCAGATGATTATTGGTAACAGCAAAGGTGTCAACAACAGACACGTACAGTTTGGCTCCATTACAAGTTTGGGAAAGGGCTGTAATAGACACTGTGCTTATATGGCTTCCCCATAGGAAATGTATTGTGAAAATTTTGATTGGCTATAAATATTATGTCAAACATTTGAACAAAAAGATTTTGAAATAGTTTTAGCGGGTCAAGCAGTACTACAAATGAGCCAAATTTCAAGATTGTGTGCAATTGCATCCATGAGTTATTAAATGTTTTTGAGGATTCAGCTCAACGTGAACATACTATAATCCAATCATAAGACAATTCTGTTTCACTTACAACACCTACCAATAATCGCTGGCCAGCCCTCAGGTCAGAAGATGTACAACAATCGAGAGATGATAATGTGCTCCATCAATAACTGTTATGAGAAGCCAACATCGATCACCAATGATGTGATCCTTGTCTTTTGCCATATAGGAACAAATTATCTACCAGCCAATCTTTTTTGTTAAAAAAACTGACATACCATTATACTATGGGAAACACTTGTAACATACAACCTTGACAACATCACCATTTTTAGTGGCATAAAGAAAATCTAACAGGCAACAAAAGCCATAAATGTGTACAGCATATTCTCAGTGACTCTTTATGTCATTGTCTAAGCTGCAAGTTTCCTCTGGTCACACATCCCACCATTGCAATGTTCAATCGAAAAGTGCTATAAAAACTCAATACTAGGACTTTTAAAAAGGCAGAGTTATTTGAACAGTCAAACTGCTGTACTGTATGTACTTCAGTAGCTAAACAAGCAAAAAGCAGACAAAATGGGATGGCATACTGTACAAACTACTGTACTACTTATACACTGTCATTCCCAGTAATGGCTACACATTGTACAGTAGAAAAGTACAGCTCTTTTGGTCAACCTGATTGTTAGCATATCTGTTGTGGCACCAAAATTAACAACCCTTTCTTTGTCTGGTACACGCATGACTCTTATACTATACATTCAGGGTATTGATTGTATGTGCAACTTTTGATGGGAGAAGATCACAAACTGTACAATAATTTGTTTAAAACTTTTAATACACAGGAATCTTCAGACTAACTAGCTAAACTCTAAACCAATACAATATCCAAATTTGCCACCTACAACTTCTCAAAGATCACCAAAACAAGAGAAAAAGACAGAACACCCACTCAGACGTAACTTTATTTTCTGCTAATTCTGTAACTCGTTGGTATGTAAACAGTACAGTATCACCACACGCACTTTACCATATTGGAGCATAACTGAATGATGATAATTCTTATCACTGTTCATACAGACCTATAGGGAACCATAGATTGTTGTGTGTTAGTCGGCTTGAAAAATCAACAGTACACATAGCAACACCACCTGTTATACTGCAAGTATTCATGGTGTGTTACTGGGAACCGACACTGCAATAATATCATATCTCTTTCAAAACCAACACATTATGATACTCAAATACTTGCTCATTTTCTAACACATGGAATAGTATACTTGAACTGGTACACACATAAAGCCATTTCCATGGTAATGGTCACGTTGACACAGTGAAACAGGACCACCTGTACACTACACAGCCATGCAGGAAAATCATCCTGGGGGGCGGGATAAGAAGGCTGTACCATGTCTAATGGATGACAGTATGGAGACATTTCAAAGTCCTACCTACCTGAACCTCACCCCAGACAATTGGGGCATTTGTTCATCAATCTGGTTAATACCAAATTCCCTATCATACAGCTCAGTGGACTGGAGCAACTTTCTTGCTCCCACACATAACACAAACACGGGCACACACAATTCAGCCATTACTTTACGCACTAAATCAACAGCCATGTAAATAATACCATGAATGCCTTCCAATAGTATGCCATAGCCTTGTTAGCACCTTCTCCATCATGTTAGCATTACAGTCAACAGATACGGTGTACTTTCCTTATAGAGCAGACATTGATACTGACTATAATCTGACACTGGCACTATTTAGAGGTTTAGAGGTCACAGCCTATTAGAGGTAAACTATACTGACACATGATCTGTTGGGACTGTATACTTTATCATAAATCAAAAGGATGTTCCATTGGTTTCCTTATATGAATGGTCCCCTAATGATCTAGCTATTTATGGGTTTGCTGTATGGCCTTCACAAAAGTGAATGCAGTTACACACTTGAATCCATTGTGTCACTACAAACAGTAACAAGTGTGTCCACTTGAAATAGCAGGCTTGAGTTCCATGCCAACATTTACTAAATACCATATCCCACAATATGCCAACTTTCTAATAGCAGTACCAACACAACCAGCCGGCTAGTAACCAGACTACATATCTATAAAAAATAGTATACAGTGAAAACCATGGCCTCAATAATGATACGGTTTTATTACTGAAGTCATGAAGTGCTGCCTTTGGGACATAGGTTGCCGCATTTAAAAGGTGGTGGCCACTAAGTGAGGTCTTACTGTAAGTACAGCATGTACATGTGAGTGTATATGTGTATAGATGCTTGTCCACTATCACCCCACACTCATTCACATCACTATTAACCACCAGACATTATGGAGAGAAATTGTTATACCAAACAGTAAGCACACTCCATTCAACAGGCACATGAAGAATGCATCAGAGTAGGCTTGAAAGACCACACAATTTACTAAACACAGTGAATTATGAATACCTTGAGACTATATAATAGCTCAAGGTCTGGTGAATTGTATGTACTATATTTACTTGATTAATTACCATAGCGATTATTACCTTAGTTCAAAAATCATATTGAGCTACTCAATGCTCAAAAATGGTGTTTAAGCTCATAAGTTTAAAATCGATTGTGGCACTGCTCAAGTTTGAAGGTGTGGCAGAAATATAGTAATTGACATTGCTGAAGGGAACACCATCCTAATTGGGTAGAGGTTGGTCACACACCATCATTCATCTTGTGAACTCAAAAGAAACGTTGAACTCCATTGTACCCACGTTAAACTAATTCAACATTGACAACTCCTAATAATTCTAAAGGACAGATTTATATCCATACCAGTACATCCCCAGGGCTTCTAAATACAACGTGTTGCTTTCCTAGTTGTTACACAAGTCTTAACACCCGAGTAACTGCACATGACAGGTTGTGGCACATGACCAGGCAAATGGAATGGTTCCCCTGTCAAAGAACAGTGGTCTGATTTTAGGGATGCGTCACAGGAGGTAGGACATGTTCAGAGGAGGTTGGTCATGTGTCATCAAAAATTTCATCTCAAACAAAAGTTCAACCCATTCAACCCTGACACCTCAGTATGGATATAAATATTAATGCACAAATTGATGTCGATAAATTATGGTTCCCAGAGCTCTTCTTCAACACTTTGTGTGTGGCTTTATAGAAACAAACACTACATTATGCATACTTCTCGTGAATGTGACAAAGGACTTCATAATAACAATGCTAATTTCAGCCGCCATGTAATCATAAGTAGTAGCACATCATAGGGCTACGACGTGTGTCCAACCTCTTCTAGACATGTTTAAGCACCATAAAAATTTAATTATTTTATTATTCTGTATGCCAACACAACACTAATCAAGCTTACAGTATTCCTCTCTATATAATCTTCTATGGAATAGCATTCACAGAATAGAATAGTATCACGGCATCAAAAATATGCAAGGAACATTCATTGCTTTTGTGCTCTCTTGTTCATTCTTGTCTGCATATTTATAGCATAAAACAGTGACTTTGCTGACAAACCTCTTTAAAAACAAAGTACATTTACATAATCTGCAGGCTTACATGAAGCATGACTAATAATATCTACTGAGTCATTATTGCATTACATTCTATACTAGCATTGGTACCTGCCCTACGTGCAGGACCATTTCCACATTAACTAAAGTAAGTGTCATCAATATCTGACATGAAAAAAATGTGTCGCAAAAATGTGGCACTGAGAAGAAAAAAGTTGTCATGGGCAGGAATTGAACCCTGGACGTCTGGGTTAGCAGTTCTATGCACTAATGCTATGTATGGTGTTAACATGAATGTCTTCTTCTACACCAGCGCCTTCAATGCTCTGTATGTGTGTTGGACACCACCAGGATGAGGATGGTCAGACGGACAGACGGCTTTTTAGCTTTAGACTATGGCAAATGAGACTAACATGTAATACCAAGTAGAAAATGTAATCATAAAGCAATAATTTCAACTGACACCATAATGGATTTATTATTAATTAGCAAAGCCCACCAGGGGCAACACGGATGTCCTACCTTCTCTGGGTGTGTATTTGGCTCATGCCTAATGAACATGTCTTCAAAGAAATTGGCACATCAGCGGATGTTACTTAATGACATGGTAAGATGGTATGTAAATAACAAACATCTTGTATGTCAGCTCTGCAATCACATAACAATTAAATTTGACTACAAGTTCCGCACATTTCACATAACCAGGCGTTAAGCAACTAAATAGGAATATAATTAAGACTTGATACTCAGATACCAGTGGTAGGAAAACTTAATAGTAAAGCATTACACAGACTCCATTCTTTTAATGCATAATATTCCTTTTTGATGGCATTATAGTAGACAAGCCAAATTTGGATGGGTGCTCTGTTCTCAGTTATAAAGGCATTCACAATTTTGTCATACCTTTCAAGATAAAGTTCCGCACATACCTACACAAGCTGGCAGTTCCATGCTGCATTGCGTATGGAAGCTTCAGACAAGCCAGCAAACACCACTGCCATATCGGATTACTGAGTGATATGCTAACCACATTATAATAAGTTTTCACAATCCTGAGATCAACAATTTTCAATCTTGCACTAGTGATGCATATCAACTAACATGATTCTACAACTCCTGTGACTTGTGTCATACTATTCTAATGAACATGTAGGATTGCCTATAGAAAAGGAAAAATGTGCATTTTAAAATGATACAAAGTCAAGTGTACAGCATCACTACAATGGCAGCAACTTAATCTTCATTCATTTTTTAAAACATTTGTATTGTAATGTCAACCTGCCAAGTATTTATAAAGGGATGGGTATATATCAAAAACCCTCAAAATCTGATCCTGTAAAATGCAGACATTAGAAAATTTTACGTAATATTTCCTTTGATGTCTGAGGTTACTAAATCCAATAGAAACCTGTGGTGGGGTTACTAAATAGTTAGTCACCTGTGGTCTTGCCGGTGGTTGTTTACTACATTCGTCAAACAAAAATCGGTAAAGCCAAAAACAAAATGTCCTTACTGTTAGCTTACTTTCTGGACAAGGACAAGCATCAATAGCATTCAGATAGGCTAGGCATTCAGGACATCAATGTCTGGCACGGTGTGGCGCTGACACAATAAACTCAAATGATAAACCTCGATGCTAGCACCCATAGTTTGCTTCTTAACAGCTTACTTTCTGGACAAGGCAAGCGTCATTCTAGCCTGGCATAGTATTGTCATGTAATGTTATGAATGTCATGCCATTGCAGTGGTACTAACATTGCAGTGGTACTGACATGATTAACACAACTTAAGGATAAATCCCAATGTTAGCAATAGCAAGCACAGTTAGCCATCTCACTCTTTCTTAACCCAGAAAAGTTTGTAAATCACTTAGAACGGGTCGACAAGATTTCTATGCTATTTAGAGACCTGAGGACAATGTGGGCAAGGCTACCCACAAACTTAATTACCGAGGCCACATTTTAGCCTCGGTAGCAGTATGTAACAGACAAAATCAACGCTAAAGAGTCTGGCACAGGTAAAAGAAACGATCACCAGTAGCATTAATGCAGTGTACATAACTACATATCTTGAGAGCCACATCTTTGCCAAGTACTGCAGCCCAAAGGTGTCATGCACATACATGTATATCAGTCAAAGCACAAGTGCCTGTGTTGTAACTCAAATTTACAGTCTGTGTGGGTGAAATGCTTATACATGTGTGGGATACAACAGAACACTGTTGAAATCACAAAGCTACACAGACAAGAACAAAAATGGCTTTGGTAGTTCTTCCATTTCTGGCACACAGTTTCAGCAATTCAAATGCAAAAGGAAATTCTATCCAGCTCATGTTACACAAAATTGAGCCAGTGACAATATACTGCTATTGTTCTTGGCTCCACCTCCCCATGACACAGTAGTAGTTTGGCTGCATGCCTTGTGGGCTATATTCTGCATGGTAACCAACCATGCTTTGTTAACTAGAATAATGTACTAAAATAATGGACTATGCAGGCAGAACAAGGCAGAATGTACAGAAAAGGCAGCACAAGCATGCATGGTCACGAGCATATTAATGACTCTCTACATGGTATGAGATAGTGTTTCATCAAACTGGTAAAAAAATCATATCCGTCACACACCAGCACTCAAACTCAGGAAAAGAAACATTATGAGCACGTGACCAACGGGTGCTTGTGACAAGCATAGTAATGATAATGTGTGCATGTAAGAATAAGCACTACAGTGGAACCTCTCTTAAAGTACCCTCCTTGTACTATACATTTAACCTCTCTTATAGAGGACAGTTTCTGAGGTCACACTGAATTTGATTTCGCATTTTCTTTTATTACTAGTACAATAAAAAATGTTAATTTAAAATTAAAGTGGGATTCCGGCAATAAAAAGTGAAACAAGAGATGATTGTAGCTATGAGGGAAAATACCAATTTGGCATTGTAGCAATGTGGGAAAATCCCTAAATTGTTTTCACCATCTTTTCAATGTCAAAGTAGGGATTTTCCCACATACATGTAGCTACTATCACCTCTTGTTTTATCACTTCAGTTTTAAATTAATAATTTTTATTACACTGGTTCATCAACTTTTTTGTTAGAGCATACATGGTGTAGCTATAAAATACACGTGTGGTTGTGACTGCTGTATTAGAGTATCTCGATCTCACTACAGTACTATGCCTAATCAGTTTGGGGGGGAGGGGGGGGGGACTTTGAAATTGTTTTATAAGCAAGGCTTATTTATTTATTTATTATCTAATGCATCCAAATAGGAAGGGGTGGCACCAAAAGGCTAGGCCTGCACGAGGCTTAGCTGACGGGGTTTTTTTTAATTCTATATCTGGCCACCTGTAAGTGTTTAACACTGTGTTTGATATTGAATGAAATAAGACTATTCCATAAAGGTGATTTTCATCGTGTACGATATCTCTATAATGAGTTTTAGGCATGGCAATTTTAGTGGTGCTCATCACTTTAGGCTTTAGGCTACTATACTAAATAGTATCATACTGTTTGATAGACCTGTACCAATACAATCTTACCTCTGAAAAAGGACAAACTTCTAAGAAAATAACCTCATTGGTCCTAAAGCATAGAGGTCCCACTGTATTTGGTTAAACTGATCTTGAACATTTGTGATACAGTATTGTACACAAAGGCCAATATCCAGGTGGAGTATAGCAAATCAAAATTAATGTATTGCAGAATCATAATGTATGATGGAGTAATCGCAAATAAATAACCTGAATATGGAATTGGAAGAGTAGTAACAAATGGAGAGTTCCAACTACAGACACACTACAACATGCCAAGTATCTTCCATGTGGCTCGTGTCTTTCTCCTTGATACGTACACACGTGTATTGGCCAAGTTTCCAATACATAAATTTAGCAACATTAACATATTAAGCATTAAGTGTGAATCAAAGAATGTGGCAATAAACATGCTGATGACCCTCCACATGGCACAAAATAGCATTTCAGCTTCAACTCTTTGGAAAAATTGCACACATACCCACACTCAAACACACAAGCCCTCAGCATATGATTAACAGGTGCTCATGACAATAAATGGATACATAACATGTATATGCAATGATGTGTACACATTAACAAATGTGACACACACACACGAAAACAAAGCCTTCAGTAACCACACTTATGCATTGCCACCCAGCAAACCAACACTGGGATGCCTGTGCATGTGGTTACAATAGTTCATATTACACAACATTAATATTACAACATTACGATAAAGCGTATGCGAATAGTCTGTTGATATACTACACATATACTTGAATAGTATACTGTCTGGTGTGCCTTCACCTTTAAAAATCGCATTGGGATTAGTATTTGTGAAAGACATGCCAAAATCAAATCTATATTATCTACTGTGTGCGTAAAGTTCACTTCTGTGATGGTTTGATATCAGGATTGGAGATGTGGATCAGTGGAACTAACTTCCATACTGGCTTGTCTTCACCAGGTTGTTCAACCAAATGATCTCCAGTAAAGGTGATCAGACAACCTTTGATGGAGTATGAGGAGTAAGGCATGTCAGGTAGTTTGTTCCACACTTGACCACTGCTAGTGTTGTTACCACTCTGTAGTAGTTGTGGTAGAGATGCAGTCACTACATTACAAGTACTCTGATCATCTTCATCACACCCTACAGCAATGTACAAGTTATCATTAACAATTAGAGGAACTGCTCCACGTGTAACATGTGGTAATTGTTCAACCACACTCCAGTGTGAGTCAGTGTCAGTGATATGAAGAACTTCTACTGATCTTGTCATAGTCATAGGATTCCAAACTGTTACTCCACCAGCTACCATCACTGATGATCCATGGGAAACACATGAGGGACTACATCGTGCAGTTGGTATGTCAGGATATGGAGTGAGCCACTTTTCATCCCACTGGAATACTTTATTGGTAACTTTCACACCATCATTAGTACTTGACACTCCTCCAATAGCTAATAGTTGTTTCCTGTCAGGTATAGTTACTAGAACAAACTTCCAATATGGCAGATCTGGTAATGAAAACCAGCAATCTTCATGGAGGTCATACACAAAAGGATAAGTACATCCAACACCATCAACACCAGTAACTGAAGTGTACACTTTCCCATCAAGTTCAGCAATAGATAAGGCCAACAATTTCCTAGGAATTTCTGCCATGTAAACTTGAGGTTGTTCCTAGTACTTGTACTGACCTGGACATTACATATACACTAGACAAAGCCATAACTTCATGTATAAAACAAAAACATACCTGTTTCTGCATGGATGTGGGCATGGTACTCTCTGTGGGTGATTGGTGAGGAGATGAACACTGCAACCTAGACATGTCAGAAACCGGCATGTCTATCCCTAATATACAGTACTACCATACTGTACTGTATGATGTGAATTTTTTCTTTACACACTTGTTTGTTTACATTTTTATAACTTTATAACTGGTGAGATAATGCATACTGTATCAAAGGAAAGAATGGCACCAGCCAGACTGTACACGTGCCTCAACCAGCGTTGAAACCGGGTCGGGTCATCCGGGTCACATTTTCTCCGGGTCATCCGGGTCTGACCCGGTTTACAATTTATCCGGGTCTGACCCGAATTGTATCACGTGAGAAACGAAATTGTTCGTTTGACGACGTGGAAACTTATAAACGCTATCGCGTAGCTCTTTCATCAGCCACACCCACTTATCGCATTACCAACATACGCTCAGCCACGCTCATTTGTTAGTAAGTGTAGTATGTAGCATGAAATTGAGGGTATCTATGGTGAGGGGTAGCTATTGTCAGTAGGTGAAGACCTTTTTTTTTTTTTTTTTTTTTTGGTCTTCAACCTACAGCTAGGCTGAAGTTGCAATATTTACTCAACACGAATCGAACGCTCAAAATGTAGACTCGTTCGCTCGCTCGAGACTAGCTGAAACACGTCCCGGCTTTAATTAATCCGGGTCAATCCGGGTCACATCTGGGTCTGACCCGGATTGCTATCCGGGTCAGTGGGTCATCCGGGTCAGCAGTAGTGACCCGGTTTCAACGTTGGCCTCAACCATCAATTACTGAAAAGTGATGTGACCATTCCACTTCATTTTCAGGTGTGTTCCACCTACTATGCAGTGCTACAATACAAGAAGCACCTCTGCAATCAATCCACTGGCTACAGACAATTCTTGTGAATGCCATCACACGTTACCACAAATCAACACCTATGCGGTAAAGTGGAGAAAGAAATGTGACACAAAAGAGGAGAAAGGTAAGTCCATGATGTATGCACTGCAGCTGCTGCAGTTAGCAAAAATGCACACCTCAGGCCAAAGTGATGCCTATAGCATTACCCATAGTCAAGTTATGCTTAACTGAAGGCATCAGTTAGTTAGTTAGTCAATTCAGTTAAATAGACAACTTTTAAAATTTTATAGAAAACTTGTTGGAAGTGTTTGGGATCACTCTGAAAGCACATAGGTTACTGTATATCTGCCAAGCTGGCATGAAGAAAAATGAGGTTGGTTTGTGGTTAAACTTTGGGCAGAAAAGCCCAAACCTTCAAGATCCCCTACCAAACAGTACTACCATATTACCATACTGTATGATAAATCACAATGCATTACCTGCATAGTTGTTACTTACTACCTTCAGCAATTATATCGTGTATGATCTTGTACTATTTGGTTAAAACTCTTTACTAATATGATCTACAGTAGTAAATTTGGTGTGCCCAAAGGCCAAATCACAAGTGGAGCACATGTGATTAATAACCAATCAAAAAAACATAGAGAGTTGAAAGAGCGATTGATGCTACATAAAGTACACCAGTTTAACCTATCTTCCTTTCAGCTTCCTACCAATGCAGTATATTCCACTCCTTCTCCTTGACATGTAGGCCAATTTTTCCATAACATTTAGCAGCAGTAAAGTACAGGGTACAACACAAATATTAAACTTTAACACTACACAATTTTGTCAAGGACTACTGTCACCACCAATCACTACCAAGAGATGCTACTGACTCAATATATGCAGCAGAAAAAAATTGTGACAGGATTTGCGAAAAGGTACCTTTTCCACACATTTGACATACCAGCAAACAAAATGATGTATCACTTGACTCCTTATACTGACTGACTTGCTCTTAGTATCAAAATGTAGCCAGATACTGTAGCTACATTCCTTGAAAATTTCAAGCAATTATATGCCATGATCACAATATTATGCAAGGCCGGATCTAGCAGTACGGCCAGTACGGTTTTGGCCGTACCAATTTTTGGACAGGCTGTATTAAAAAAAAACCTGCATGTGCGATTAATAAAATGCACACGTGACTTTGATGGCAAGCCTCGTGTCAGCAAGTTCTTCCTCCAGTTCGTCATCATCATCGGTGGATTCACGTTTTGATTTGCCAGATATTCCCTTGCAGCCACACCAGCCAACTAATTTTCTTTTCCGAAAAGACGTTTCGGCCAAACCAAGGTTGTATATCGATCATTTCAGCCGTCATGGTTTCGACAGTGGCCATTCCTCCATTACAATGAAACCAATGACACTGCTTACTGCCATACATGTGTCACAGGATTTAAGGAAGAGAAAATAAGAAGTCCTCATGCTGATGTTGCCTTCGTGAGTTGATAAAATTAACTTGTAATCTGTACCTTTGCTAGCTAGCTATAGCTGCATCAGTTAGATCATGTTACCTGTCTGTAATAATATTTATATATTACTAATAGGTCTCAAAAGGATTTTCAAATTGGAAAGATGCAACTGTTATTTTGAAAAAGCATGCAAATAGTGCTTGCCATCGTGAGGCTGTTGAAGTTGTGATCACTCTCCCAACTACTACTGGAGATGTTGGTGAACTGATTTCTGCAAATCATTTAAGAGAAAAGCAGCAGAATAGTACCATTTTGATGAAATCATTGTGCTCAATTCACTTCTTAGCTAGACAAGGCATGGCGTTACAAGGTGATGGAACAGAAGACGATGGAAACTATTTACAGCTATTACAGCTTTTGTCTAGTCAAGATCCGTTAGTAGCTGGATGGTTGAGGTACAGATACACTTCACACAAAATCCAGGATGATTTCTTAGATTTAATGGGGAAGGACATTTTAAGTAACATTTCATCCCGTTTGCAGCAATCCAAATTTGCTACATTGATGATAGATGAAACAACTGATGTGTCCAATGCCTCTCAGGCAGTTGTTGTGCTGCGATATGTGACAGATGTCTTTGATGTTTATGAAGATTTAATGGGTCTTTATAAAGTGCCATCAACTGATGCAGCTACTCTTGTTGCTACAGCCAAGGATGCATTGAAAGATGCTGCTCTACCAATCAGTAAACTCCGTGGCCAATGTTATGATGGGGCTGCAGCTATGAGAGGAATAAGATCAGGTGTAGCTAAGCGAATCCTTGACGAAGAACCTAGGGCAGTGTATACTCATTGCTACAGCCATTCTATCAACCTTGCAATGAACGATTCAATAAAGGCCTGCAAGCCTGTCAAAAAGTCCCTGGAAGTAACTCACGAAATCACGAAATTGATCAAGTACTCCCCACGCCGTGAAGGTATTTTTCAGCAATTGAAAGACAACCATGACATCTCTGTTGGTTATCACACACCTGGAGTAAGAGTGTTATGTCCAACAAGGTGGACAGTATGTGCCAATGCTCTTGCAAGTGTTATTTCGAACTTTGAAATTTTACTCAACACATGGGACGAGGCTGCAGAAATAGTTTCAGACACAGAATCTAAAGCAAGGATTAATGGAGTTGCATTTCAGATGAAAACATTTTAGTTTATGTTTGGCGCCATTCTTGGTGAGATGATCTTGCATCATTCTGACAACCTCAGTCAGTGTCTTCAGAAGAGAACTATATCTGCTGCTGAAGGTCAGCATGTAGCCAAAATGGTTACTGACACATTGCAAAGTATTAGGACTGAAGAGTCTTATGACTTGTTCTGGCAAAAGGTTGTTCATTTCTGTGAAGATCACAACGTGGAAGAAGCAACATTGCCACGACCTAGAAAATTGCCAGCCCGTTTTGATGATGGCTTGTCTAGGGGACACACTGTTTCCTCACCTAAGGACCATTATCTACAAATCTACTATGAGGCTATTGAAACTGCAATTGGCTGTTTGTTGAATAGATTTGATCAGGAGGGGTATAGAGTTTATCGCAACCTTGAGGACTTATTGATCAAGGCAAGTCTGAAGGATGAATTTGACCAGCAATTCCTATTTGTGTGTGAATTTTACAAGGATGATATTATTCCAGATGACTTGCATTCTCAACTTGTCATATTTGGAAACAGTTTTCAAAGTATCCCTGACAAATAGAAACCTGCATCACCTACAATTTTTGACATCAAAGATTACTTTGCAAAACTATCAACAGCTCAAAAAGATCTATTGGGGCAAGTTGGTTTACTTCTCAAGCTTATTTTAGTAATGCCAGCCACCAATGCAACATCAGAACGTTCATTTAGTGCTTTACGTCGAGTTAAAACGTATTTGAGAAGCACAATGACACAGAATAGGCTGAACAACCTTTTGCTACTTCATGTCCACAAGGAGTACACGGACTCATTGGATTTAAAGAGCATTATCAATAGGTTTATTGCTGATTGTCCAGTAAGGCGTACCATATTTTCTACAATGTAGTTATAATAACAATATAATGTACAGTGTATACACAAATATGATCTTGAATTTTACATTATTCTCCAATAATCACTGTATAGTATTTAAACATCATGTTTTGATACTGAAAGTGCTCCAGATGCCATTTCAGAGCACTCAATTTGCAAAAATTTCCTGGGGGGGCATGCCCCCAGACCCCCCTAGCTTAAGCCTGCTTGTGCTCTTCCCAGTACCATTTGAGAGCACTAAGTTCTCAAAAATTTCCTGGGGGGCATGCTTCCACATTCCCCTGCTTCACAGCTCTATTCCTTCAAAACAGCTGCTTGTATTCTGCTCAGATGGCCTGACCACCATTAAAATGCTAGATCCGGCCCTGTTATGAAGCTTTAAAGTTCAAAATATGGGTCAAATTTTTTGTGTGAAAAAGGTACCTTTTTGCAAATCCGGTCACAATTGGTATTCCAACACAATCCAAAACACACACACGTACACACACAGTGGAAAACAGCAGTCACAAGAGAAAGACGCTACTACTCCAAAATAGTAACATCATAATATCCTCTAGACCAGGAGAAGGAGCACATTGCTACAAACTTTGATGCTATATCATTCACTTTCAAGGATCATCTCATAACTACAAGATATAGTTGGTCCTGATTTCATTACAGTCAATTGTCCGAATGCTTTCTATTATGAAGAGACAACATGTACAAATGAACAATTATTATCTACAACCTGTAAAGGCCAGAGTGTGTATGGCTCTAGGATATCACTTGAGAACATGAAAGCCATGAAGATGAAAGGTGGAAATCAAAGGAGAAGCCACAGGGATCACTACAGTTCCAGTAATAGATATTAATCTGCTGCTCTTTCTTCTCACAGTGCGAAGACTGTGTTAATGAGTTGCTAAAAGATATGGAAGAACCATACCATGACCATTCCCAGGATGCTAGAGTAATTAGCGCAAAAACCTTATGGGTCCACATAGAGATACTACACCACTTCAAAACAACATACAATCAACACAACATTTCCCGTATACCACAATACATTCCATGACATTGTACAAGTTTGCATTAGTTGGTCACACATCATCAACACTTGTGATGTCAAACAGTTCAACCTCAATATCAATATAAAATATTCACATTGTATGCATCACTACTCCGCGAGTCCTTGAAGAGACCTTCTTTGAAGCATTGTGTGACTTGTGGAATTACTAAGTAATTACAAATGAAGTGCTACAATATGTATTCTCCCCATAAATGTGACAAAAAGAATTTTAAAATAACAGTCCCAGACACCATGCTTGGTTGCTCAATCACACATTACAATACATCATATTATGGGATTATGACCAGCCTCTTCTGCTCAACAAATTGTCAGTTGGAAAACAACAGATCATCTTACACTGGTTAAAATATTTAGCATATTGCGCACTCTTGGTAGTACCATATTAGCAATGCCAGTAAGGTCATACGTAACACAAAATCCTACCACTTTACTCAATGTACTAATACAACCTGTTGTTGTTGTTCACTGAGAAGCAATGGCTTGAATGAGTACGTAGGTTATGTGTGAATTATGACATGGCCTTTGTGTTGTCAGTTTATTACTGGAATTGTGTACTGCCTGTATATTTTATTCGCGAGGATATTGGTGAGTTATGCAAAGACTCGAAGAGTTCGTCACTTTACAAAGTGAAATAGTTTGCTAATACTTAAAAAGAATCCAAAACATCCACAGGGTAACACAGAGATGATATATCTTAGATCTAGCATTTTTATACCTGTGATTCTGGAAACGTTTATTGTGGTCCCAGATTAGCTGGTTGTACTTGTGGCTGTGAAAGACGGAAGTTAGTCCTTGCTCTCCAAAATTTCAAAGTAGTAAGATTTTCACCTTGCCAGTGCCAACACCTACCACAGTTACCATTTGATTTGCTAGAGCATGACATGAGTGTAGTGAGCAGGATTCCATAGTGATGTCACTCTCCACAAAAATTAGTGGATTTTTACAGAGTATTCAACCAATTGTAGTGGTCGTAGTGCTGAGCAACGTACTAGTTAAACTGTGATATTCCATCTAATTTCTCACCCACTGCAATACCATGGAGTTTGAACCACATTCTTTTAATAGCTACAACATAATGACCCTATCAAGTTATGTACGAACAGACACATGACTGCTTAAAATACGCTGCAATCAGCTTGCCGACACAATTATTCCTTTAGTGAAATGTATAATAAGTTAGTGCTAAGATGCCATCTAATTAAGGTAACTGATATCTACAACATCAAGTAACAACATTGTACCATCAAGCAAATATTTCATCTTTCATAATTATAACACTCCCAATGTAATTGTAATTTCTTGCAAATTTAATAATCAATGTACCATGAAACCACCTAACTTAAAAGGAAAATTTCAGGGTACATGTCTCATAAACCATGGCCTTGATGTCTGGTGAGGTAACGTTGGTTTGTTTTTATAAGAATCCTGGCAGCATTCGATTGTGGGAGTTTATTATTTGCTCACGTGATGAAAACCATGAAGCTGATTTTCCATCCTACAGCACTCAGACGGAGGCATTCGACTCCCTTACCACTCTATGGCTACGAGTTGACAAATAAAAGTTCAAGGTGAGAACTAGTGTCATGGGTAATTTACAAGTGCTTGTCCGTGTGTTTGATTACGTACCACGCCCACTTTCCGTCCATCACAAGGTAACCACTCTACAGTGAAGCTTACCCCTCTGGATGTTTAGAAAACTGTATAAACAGTGTTTAAGTGATGCAGTAACTTTGAAACACTTGTAAAATTGCTAAATTGAGTGTTTCTGTGATGTCCGTAGGATTTCCCCATTTGTGTTAACAAACGTAACTGCAACGTTACTTGCTGCTAACCCATAATCGAACTTTACAAGACTGTCTATATAATAAATCCAGCAGGTTGCCTCCTATTGACTTGGGTGGTTAGTCGCCCACCATGGCAGGCTATTAGCCTGCATGGTACATATCAGGTGTATCACGTGCCCTTGTGATTTGCCTGATATGTACACCCACGCCCTTGGGCCTGACAGCCCTTGGGCTAGCTAGTGGTTGGGTGAAGGATATTACTGTACTGAACAGGAAAGTTACTTGAAAGTCACTAGCTGGGTAAGATACAGATCAAAATATACAGAGTTAAGTGAATATTGACAAGAAAAGTCAGAATGTGATGGTTCTGGAACTGTGCAGGATCAGCTTACTGACTGCCAGACAGCTATTGATGAACTATTAAACTGAGCAAGCAACTGAACCTCCATATACCACCATTCTATGAGGAAAGTTTCATGAGTGCCGATTTCACTGGAGCACACACTGGTTTACCTAACTTAAAGGTGCTGAAGGCTACATTTGACTTTGTGAGCAGGACGTTGCCAGCTGACAAATTGTCACGGTTTAGGGTGTGTCAGTGACAAATACTTAACAGAACACTTGGTATTCTGAAGAAACTCTTACCAGGGAATACAGTTTTGGCAGACTGCAGATTTGATATTGCTGATTTGTAGGAGCCATGCAGGCACCTTCCTGCATTCACAAAGGAAGAGTCAACTGTCAGCAGCAGAGGTTGAGCAAACTAGAACTATTGCTAATGTTCACATACATGTGGAATGTTTTGTTAGCTCTGTCTGGCAAAGGTTTCCAATTCTACAAAACACTTTACTGATTCATTTTTGATGATCAGAAAAGGCAAAGAGGCACCGCTCCTTTGATTGATTGAATAATCCATGTTTGCTGTGCTTTAAACAATGTATGTGACTCATTATTTGACTAAAACTAAATAGGCTGGAATGTTTATATAATGCAATGCTGACTTCAACTACCAAGAAAGAGAAACGCTTTAGTGATAAATACTTTGTAATAACTGTTATTTGACTAAAACTAAATAGATAATTGTACAGTAAATATTATATTTAAATGAATACTTGTACAACACAGGTGGCATGCCTCACTTCTTAAATATTTTTAAACCAGGCGCACGCCCACTTCGGCCGGCTGTGGGCGTGCGCCTGGTTTACTGAAATTGTTTTCGTAAAAGTGTGTGTGTGTGTACCTATCTATCTACCTATCTACCTATGTACCTATCTACCTATGTTTGTCCATACGCACCCACGTGAGCAAAATCGTTTAATAACGGTAAAAGCAGCTTTTGTGTAAGAAGTAAAAGTGAAATGAAGTCTGTATTAAACTTCTGCACAGGTGAACTTTGCTCTGAGGTGGTTTCTTTTTGGCGGACTGATACGGGTGTGGTGACTTTCCTCAGACTACCTTCCCCTTGAGGTTTTCAGGCATTTAGCAACTGAAAAACAACGGTGCAGGCCTCGTACACTGCCAGGAATAGCCTATCGCTTCGAGTTGAAAGGGGGCGTATCCCTTACTTACGCGAACGAAAATGAAGAGCAGCTTTGAGGCATTGTCGAGAGAATTTGAGGGAAAAAACACGTTAGTCACACTATAAAACAGTTTAGAAGATAGTTTTGTGCGTAATATGTTGGTAAAAGCGGTTTATTTAACAAACGCTTCCTTAGCAGTGCATAGCAACGTAATTGAACGAATTACAAATATTTCATGAATTACAAAATACGAGAAATAGCTAATTATATTATTGCACAACCCAAACTACCCTATTGTAAAGTTGTAATACATAGTTGGTTAATTCATAGTAGTATATACTGTCTATAGTTATTCCAGATGAGTTAGCTAGCTGCATGGCGCCTGGTTTTTAGAAGTAGCACAACATCAACTTGTTTACTCTTGCCTTTTCCTTTTAGAAATTGTGGCAAATTCTACAATCAGGGAATGCAGTACCACTTTCCCTTGGAACAGTGATAAGCTTCAAACAACTAAGGTGAAACCTTTTGTATAAACATCCTTCCCCCAACCACTAGCATACAAACTGCTTGTAGGCGTCAAGTCTTTTCCACGCTTTAAGCTGCTCTGCTGTGACAAAACTACTCCTTAGAACCAAGTAACAACAGTATCAATAGATTCCACAGGACAGGTAGGAGGAAAACTGTCAGCTAAAATTCACAAATAGCTGAGAAATGGGTATAATTCATTGTTTACTCTTGCTCCTTTGCTTCATTGGGAAGGCCTTCAGCATGTAATGTTGATCACATGCTAAAATAGTGCTATAGTAGGGACTCCCTACTATTATTAACTCTTGCTATCAGTACAAGCACCCACCCAAATATTACATACATTCCCGATATATACAATGTCCAAAATCCACAACAAAAATGCAAATTTTCAAAATATAAAAATCAACCCTGACCAGTCACACATCATAATATATCTCACGTGTATGCCAATTCTGTCTCCTAGTGACGAGTGGGCACCACCCAGGGTAGAGTACCACGCCATACACGCCTGTAACTGTGAGTACTGTATCGCTACTCTTATCAGTCTACGATGCCTGGTGGAAATGCCACTTATTTCTGTCAGTTACCCTTGTTATGTTCTTACCATGCTCTGTTGATTTCAGGGACGTGAAGGACTATGTTAACTTCTTCCTTTTCTTCATTCTTCTCCGAAACTGGAGTCAAAATCAGGTGATTTTCGTCATTCAACAAATCTTCACACATAACGCCTTGTACAGAAATAAATTCATGTGCGCCTAAAGGAATGGAATCCACAATCACATCAGTGGTCCAAATTATTGGATGACTGTATAGTGAATTGCAATGGCCATCCCTGCAGTCTAGACAGCAATTCTTGTCACTGTCAAGTTTGTATGATATTTGGAAGGGGTGTACTGGAATAAATTTTAGTGATTACTTTGAGTTCACTGAATACACTGTGTACAAGGTCGCACTCCCTAACTTTAAAAGTGTTTTCTTCTACTATCAATGCTTTCCGTTATTGTTTTTTTGTACCCATGGCATTCTTGTGGAACACTATTCCTGAGGACATTTTGGCACAAAGCCAGGTTAAACATTTCAGATCTCAGTAGAACAGTTTATTTTAATGTGATTGTTTAATTCTGTACTTCTATTGTGTATGTTGTTCTGTTTTTGTAATTGTATTTTTGTAACTGTAAAGATTGTATGTAAGGGTAAGGGTATCACCTTGTACAGGCACATGCCTTTTGTGAATCCCTTTAAACAATTTGATAATAATAATAATGGCAGTTACTCTAATAAAGCAGTCATATGTACAAGGTGAATCAAGAGCATCTATGTACTGACAATCACATCCAGAGGTCCAAAGTAATACTAGATGAGAGACATCTTATTTTGTTAAGACAATATACAACATAAGTACAGGGGTCTAGACTCAGGGGACAGGGGTACCATGCACTGATACCCACAAGGTGGTCAGTGCAGACAGAAGCCCTGGTAAGACTTACATTACAACACAAAAATAATTATAACATGCAGAAAACTTCTCTTTCGGCAAACTGATAGATCCCAGTCCGGGGAGACTCTAGAATTTAAATCCTGTATGAGCATGCACTGACTTAGCCTGTATTAAGTGTAGTTAACGCTAATTCTGTAAATAGTTTTAAAGTCTTATTAGAAAATTACTTACTTGATTCTAGATTTACTTTTGTATAAATTGTTAATATTGTACTGTTATGTGCTGATCCAGTAGCTAAACCGGCTGTGCCTTTACCACTATTATACTTTAATCATAATCATCATAGTATAATCAATGTGCAGGAGACAGCAAATAGAGCAGCCCGCTGCTCAAACAGGGATCTTTTATAGTCTTCTTTGTGCAGCTATCAGTCTAGTAGTGCCTTTAACATCTGTCCACTTTTCAAGTCAGGTTGAGCAACAATGCAACTACAGCCTAGCTGAACAAAGCTATAGTCACAATATCATTCCTATAACTCAATATATAAGCTTTAAATATTAACAGTGCTATATGCTATAGCTGGCTATATCCTTTAATGTATCAGCAACTATTCATGTAGTGATCATGACTGTAGTAAAATGTTGCATGCAATCATCATGTAGCTATATCATGGACAATACAGTGGAACCTCTCTATTACAGACATTTTGAGACCCAGAATTTTTGGCCACTTTTTGCTGTAATATATAGAGGTTTTCCTCTTTTAGAGGTAGAAAGTGTAGCTATTAACCAGGCCTGTTCAGACCAAAAATTTTTGTCCTTATTATGTCAAGGTTTTTTCTATCATGTCCTTAATTCGGGGAGTCTGTTAAGAGAGGTTCCATTGTAACTATTTGTCCTTTTATAACTGCTGGAAGAAATGTGAGAATGAATTGCATGAAAATTACATATAACATTATAGTTATGACTATAACTATAGGCTTTATGATTTCTATAGTATTTTAAATTACTCTGCAGTTCATAGCTACTTCTCCATGCATGTATATATATATATGTGTGTGTACCACTTTCACACCTCAGATCAAAGGAAAGCCAGTGCATATATCACATATCACACTGACTCAAAATGTTAACGAGATATATGCACTGCTACCAGTGCGTATATCTCATTAAGGCAGTGCATATATCTTGTTACACACTGCCTTAACGAGATAATTATATGCACTGCCACCAGTACGTATATCTCATTAACTTGAGACATTGCACACCTAATAGGAGTGCACAATATATCCAGAAATCATCATCTTCTTTTATATAAGGAATCAAGCAAGCTGTGATTGTGGGATTGAATTCTGCCAAACAACCTGTGATTGTGTGATTCAATTTTAACACATCAATAGTAGTTTTTTTTTTACTTTTGTAAATGTAACAATATAATTAACACTGTAGTCTCTTAAAAATAGCTATATTAGCAAAAATAAAATCAAACTACTATTTGATGTATTAAAATTGAATCCCACAACCACAGTTTGTTTGGCAAAATTCAATCTCACAATCACAGCTTACTTGGTTCCCTACATAAGGGAAGGGTATAGCAACTAAAGATTTTTGGGTCTACATGCTAAAGTAGAACATATTAGTTATACCACGGACATTCGTGCTTTACCTGTATATACGGACTCGCACTCGGGCCTGTGGCCCTTGTGCTTGTGCATATATATCAGGCAAAATACTCGTGCCTGTGGTATTACATATATATAGCCAGGTGGAGGGTGGTGGGGAGGGCAAGAGATAGACTTCAAAATAGAGGCAGACCACAATTGGAGCCGTGCTGGCTCCCCAGTGGCTGATATGTAGCAAAATCAACAGAAAAAATGTCTGGCCAACATTATATCAGACCATCCACCAGTATACCACTGATTCTTGCCAAGCCAGACCCTTCACAAGACCAGATACTGCCATTCGAGATCTCTACACCACCCAGAAAAGACATCTGTTAAAACCAGCCTTGAGTAGTAGTTTGAGTAGTACGAGTGTCAAAACTAGTAGTACGATAATGTGGCTATCCACTAGTGGTGTTAGTTTGATTTTGCCTGATGTGCAATTTGGATCGGTTTTGCAAAATCTGGTCACATATGTGCATGTGTATATAGTTCTTTAATAAAACTTGTAAATTTAAAATTGTACATATAGTTAGCTAGATAATGTAAAGACATAACAGGAGTCTTTCGTACTTAATTTTGTGCCAGAGTAAATACTGTCCTCCATTTTAAATGTCTTCTGGCATGTATATATCTTGGTGAACTTGAACATTGCTGCTGCATGGTTTGCACTAGCACATGCATGCAGATTTAATACTGAAACTGAATATAGATTCCTTATTATTTTGAGCACAAATTTAAATAGATGGCTACTTACAGTCTTTAGGACAACGTATGAGACATTGAGAATCATTTATCTGACAATTAAAAAAAATGATAAAAAGCTAGTGTCTGCCTTTATACAGACTGGTATACATGCATGCAGTTCCTTGGCAAAGTGTATATATATTTCTTATTTAGTCACATGCAGGGAGTGAAATTATAGTGACCCATCTGTTGGGCAGTATGCACATAACATTTAGCTGTATAGCAAGAGGCACCATGCACTTTATGCATACGGGCAGCAGGATTTTCTCCTTTCCTGATACTACAGGTGTATGGTTAAGTACTATACTTGTCTGTAATTAATCATATGCACATGGCCTTATTAAAGGGAAAATAAGGACTCAAGTGAACATGAACAAACTATATATGGCATGAGCAAGTATACTTCATGCAGTCAATCGGTTTGGAAGTGCACATGAATGAATGAAGATTATACATGCACTTTTAAATTCTCTTCTATAGAAGTATGTCCTGCACACCAAAATGTCACAATGTACACACCAATATGATAATATGCCAATCGGTATGTATAGAATTGGTGTGCAGGCGGACACAATATTCTTCACCATGACATATTCTTCTGTGCTGATACTGAAACCTGTAAAGCTACCAAGACTTTTTAGGTACTGCATGATGCTAAAAATTGATGTGCTCAGCTTGCATCCTCCAAACAAATTTATCATTATGAAAATGTAAAACAGCTAGTATGTACATATAGAAGAGTACTGTTGCAAGTGTCAATGCATTGGGAGGATATCGACAGCAGTGAAGTGGCAAGTTTAAGGTTTTCCCTTACATTTGCCAGTGGTGTACGTAGTTGCAGTCACTTGTCCAAAGGACTCCTAATCAAGACACGTGTAGTGTGTAGAAACTCCACACCATTATAACAAAGTATGCATATGTAGCTTCATGCTTTTAATTCGACACAATGATATTAACAGGGGAGTTTCCCATGCTGTCACATTTCACAGAACATATATACACATATAAACAGTTTCATTGGTGTGTGCCTACTGTATCCGCTTGATTCTTCTGCAATACGTGCCAAGTTCAAGTTGTACAATGCCACTGCAAGTTTACGTGTATTGTTGAAGCTATCTTGGTCTCTCCACACCTCAAGTAGATGATAGACTTGCACCCAAGGTTCTAATCCATATAGATTTTTCATCTCACCAGAAGGCACATCAAGTTCCACACACACAGCAATGATGGTTACTGACATATTGTGAATAGCATGTGCCACTTGAGAAGCTCTCTACTTCTCTGAGTATCAACATTTTCACCTGGTACTCTACAGCATGACTGCAATAAAACAACTAAAAATGAAATGTCGCTAACATGTAACAAAGTGGCTCTCACTGCCATCCAGAAATTGTGGCACATAACAAATTTATTATGGACTTATGTAACTACACAAAGGAAGAGCATATTAAGTATGTCACCATAATCCTGCCATCACTGTCAGCTAAAGTATGCACATGCAATAGTCATGGCAACAACACCTACACTGCATTGATGGACTATTATGGAGTGATTCTAGACATCAGCATATTAGGTAATACATATGACATGACTGATGATGACAGTCCTAGGGAAGTGGTAAGGGCTCCTCATTATTCAGTGATATAGATAAGTTCAGCAACAACCTCTGCCTGCTTTCACAGTGTACACATCTTACTTATGATGCAATTTATTTGTACTACAACTGACACTTAGTCCATGTGGTGGAATGTGAAGCTTGAAACTGGTATGATGTGAGTTCAAATCCCAGTTGTATCATTGTACATGTCAATGAGCATAATTATGTTGTGTGTACACATAAGATAATCATAACAGTACTAGTTGTATGCACTAGACCTGAATATGAGTATGATTTCAGCAGTTTATTAATATTTTTTTGAGTGTTGTATTAGGGTGACTGCTCTATTAGAGTATACCTCAATCTTGATAATAAGTGAGAAATCTTTAAATATTTAGACCTTCTAAAATTCTGAGGCTGATTATATTACTGTATTTACTTGACTACTGTACTTGGGTGACTGTAGTTTCTTGATCTTGATGGTTATATAGTGTACAATTATTCCTGGGTTCTTGCTACACCCCTGTTTCACTCAGAGGTTAGTTGGGAATTAAGATCGAACAAACATCCTCAATGTTGTTAGACCTAGCCAGTCAGTCAATAAGAACCTGACTTCGTCTTTGCAATGACCAGCTGCAGTAGAGTAATATGTTCTAATGCCTCTTCAGCTCCGGCAAATTAGTAATACCGCATCATCAGCAAACACTGTACTCAATAAATACAAAATTCCTCTTCCACACTAGTGGAAGAGCTATAACAATGTAGTGTCTATATACCCTGCATACTTAGTCCAAGAAAGCAAATACAAGGTAGCACTTTCCCACATACACAACTGACAACAAATTTCCACAACTCCTGAAGCACTAGACTGATACACTATAAGCAATACATTACTATTAGACCAATCAATATTAAACACCACACAACAAAACTTACCATCAACAAATTGCTGTGAGAAATCAACAGCTGTTGAAAACCTTTCATGTATTGATGGCAATAGAGTAGCAGGCACATTATGACTACTGGAATAACCAGATGAAGATATCAGGGAACAGGAATGAACCATGGAAGATGTGAAGGAGTCAGTGGACTCATTACGAGTTGGGGGTTCAACTACATAACACTCTGTAACATAAGTCAGTATATAAATGATGGAATTACATGATCTTGGGCATACCATCTGCAGGTTCTATATTGAGCACAGATTTATCATCTACAGGTAATATTACATATTAAATATTACATATTCACACTACTACTTCATTTCATTTTCAACCTACTTCAAAAATCCCTTCTTATTTCATAATTTTTTCAGTGATCCTTATTGCAGATTACAGTAGTTATCTGTAAATTTGATTCACAAATGGTTTCCTATGCATTCACATTGTAATGTTTTACCATGGATTGGATGGATTTGAGAAGAAGGCAACAATTTATCAAGGACACTACAATGCATGCATGCATACAACTGCATGTGATTACAATAGTAAATAATTGCACAACATTAATATTACAACATTATGATAAAGTGTATGCAAATAATCTGTCTATATACTACACATATACTTAAAAATCTAGAATAGTATACTGTCTGATGTGCCTTTGCCTTTAAAAATCGTATTGGGATTGATATTTGTGAAAGACATGCCAAAATCAAATCTATATTATATGTGATAATCTACTGTGTGTTCTGTGCATATCTGTGTACGCATATGCATGGTTATATTCTTGTTCATCACTCAAAAACAATCATTAAGGCTTCTACATTACATATTATTCTGATTTTGTGGTGTAAGTGTTAATAGCATGCAGGTTGTTACCAAGTCTTCCTCTTTATCTGCAATCATATATGTACCTGTCAGGCCTCCAATAAAAAGTAGTTTGTCCTCCTCCAAATGTATAGAACATCCAAAATGGTATCCATTGGGATTTTCCCCAACACAGTCCCATGACTTGGTATCAGGATTGTAGATGTGGATCAGTAGAACTAACTTCCATACTGGCTTGTCTTCACCAGGTTGTTCAACTAAATGATCTCCAGTAAAGGTGATCAGACGACCTTGATATGGTTGATGATCCATGGGAAATACATGAGGATCTATATCGTGCAGTTGTCAGGATATGTAGTAAGCCACTTCTCATCCCACAGAAATACTTTATTTGTCACTTTAATAATATCATTTCTCCTCCAATAACTAATAGTTGTTTCCTTGTCAGATACAGTTACTAGACTAAAATGCCAACATGGCAATGAAAACCAGTGACCTTCATGGAGGTCATACACAAAAGGACAAGTATATCCAACACCAACAACACCAGTAACTGAAGTGTACATCACGTTCAGCAATAGATAAGGCCCACAGTTTCCCATGCAAGCTTGAGGTTGTTTCTAGTACTTGTACTGACCTGGACATTACATTTACACTAGATAAAGCTATAATTTTATTTGTAAAACATCATATCTGTTTCTGCATGGATGTGGGTATGGTACTCACTGTGTGAGATTGGTGAGGAGATAAGCACTGCAATTTAAAAACTGGCATGCCTATTTTATTAGGCATACCAAAATCTACTTCATCTCTACCATCACATTGTGCACCGGGATGCAGCATTTGTGTGTTCTTGCTTTGGATTTCAGTATCTCTTATTTGTAGTAGCTGTTGCTGCAAATCTGAGATGTGTTCCCTAACCAGACCCTCCAACTGTTCACATAGTGTCACTATTGATGTCCTGTTCTTGGGAAGGTTACCAAGGCAGCTTTCAATCAAGGGGATCAACACATCCAATCAAAGTAGCTCCTGCGTCTTTCAACTTCTGATCGAGCCTTCATTTCAAATGTCACAGGATCAGTCACAATGTGTGGAGCATCACATAACCATACGAGAACACATCTAGTTCCTTGCCATAATGAAGCATTCTGTGGGTTAGCTGCTAATGCTTCAGGAGGCATAAAATGTATAGTATCAGGTGCTGCAGTCATTACTGACTGCTTCGCCAGGTCTACCAGACAAAGTGTGCCTAGGTCACCAATTTTTGCTTCCATATTTTTTTAAGTAAAACATTATTACTTGACAAATCATGGTGAATGATAGGTGGAGTGTGTGAGTGAAGATACCTAACACCTAATGACACATCATAAAGAATTGACATCTTTGTTCCTATCGGAATATCTGGAGTTTGTTCTAGCAGATTAGTCAGACTACAGTGAAGTCGCTCCATGACTAAACTAGGTACTCTGGCATCAGGAGGAAGATAAATACCAAAGAAACTAACTACATTGGGATGACGTAGTCGACTACTTTGCTCACATTCTCGCAAGAAACTTATTTGAACTCTTCTTCGCTTACTTCATTAAAAATGGAGTGAATTTCCTTAATAGCCACTTCACTTCCTTCCCATTTGGCCTCTAGGATCCTACCATTTGCTCTTCTTCCGATTTGCCTGCCAATTTGAATTGTATTATCAATGATCCAGTCTTGTAATGAAGGTGGGATATGAAGAGCCATAGGAGGTGAAGCATTACGATCTGCCATTGTTTGCTACACAAAGGAACTGTTACATGTGTTAGAAGTTCATGCCACACCCAATGATGTCACAACCGACGGTCACAAATGAAGGTTAATAGCTTAAGGTTACGGGATACTACTACTACTACGTTTGAAGCCCAAAAAATCGTCCATTTACACATGTTGAATATAAATTATAGTGTCAACATATCACATATATAATTGTCTTTTACAGGAACGACGGTGACGGAGGATACTCTAGAAGACACTGCACTATTAACCTTAAAAGTGCGACAATCGGCGTGCCAAATATACCTCCACAGTTTTACGATGCTTTTTTGTCTGTTCAATTTGATAAAATAGTTGCAATTCAGGATAAATTGGTTGACCTCGAGGACCCTCAAGTAGAGTTGCATCTGCTTAGGAGCTGTCTTAGCATTTGCAAGGTCACTCACCTTTTACGTTGTGTGCCATCTTCCTCTTTGGGCTCCTTTCCATCACATTTTGACCTTAGGTTGCGAGAATGCCTTAGTAGAATCTTGTGTTGTGGAATTTCTGATAGTAGTTGGACACAAGCCACCTTGCCATTTAGGTTAGGAGGCTTGGGCCTACGTCAATCTGAGCGTTCTGCTGCTCCTGCATTTGTGGGGTCCTGTAATTCTGCCAGTATTTTAGTGTCGCGTTTAGTGGAAACTTTTGATGTTTTTATGCCATTTCCCTGGGAGGATTGTTCCCTCGCTTTCTTCGAAGATATGTCTGTTTCTGTGTTGCATAACTCCTCTCAAACTGACCTTCAAGCCATTTTAGATGATTCACTTTTTAAACAGCCTGTAAGCAGTTCTACTATTCGTCATCAAGCTCGTCTGCATGCTTTATCACATTCTTCTGGCACTAGCAGTGGTTGGCTTAAAGCACTTCCACAGCCTGCTTTGGGTCTAGCTATTCCTCCTCACGATTCTACTATAGCTTTACGTTTGTGGCTTGGCATTCCTTTGTTCCCTTCTTTACCACTCTGTACTTGTCTATCTGTCATTGACCAGTTTGGTGATCATCTGCTGGGGTGCTCTCATGGTCCCTTGATGATCCAGCGTCATAATACTTTAGTGTCTATTGTACACCATGTCTTGCTCCAAGATCACCCTGGTGTTCTTAGGGAGCAAGGCATTTCATCTGACCAATCTCGTCCTGGCGACATATACCACCCTGACTTTCATCTTGGTCGTCCTGCCTATTTTGATCTCTCCGTCAGGAGTACCACTCAGCCTGCTGTCATATCTTCTGCTTCTTCTCAGGCTGGGGTGGCCGCTGCTGTAGCTAAGGACACTCAATACCAGGACATTGTTAAGGATAATGGAGGAGACTTTATCCCTCTTGTATGTGAGACCTTTGGTGTTTGGTCACCATATGCCCTATCAATTTTAGGATCCATAGCTGACAGAACAACTGTTAGAAACGGTTTACCTCGAAAGTTTGCTAGGCGCCAACTTCTCCAGCAACTGTCTGTGACTTTGTGGAGGTACAATGCGAAAATGATACTCCGCCAGTATTCGCTTACTGCTGAGGACGAATTTCCTGACTTTGACATTGGTTAAGTTAAGTACGTAGCTAGTAGTAGTATGGTGTAGTTTTCAGTATGTACGTGTGTTTCTTTAATATTATTACTTATTTTAAACGTACTTTTTACATAATATCATTGTATTTCATAGTATTTAGGTCTCCAGAAAGTAAGGAAAAAAACAAGGAATACAAACTGACGGAAAAATTTATGATCACTACGATGTTTTCAATCGACAATTGTCAAAAATTTTGCCCCGCAACTGGGTCGCTCCATGTATCCTTTTCGAAACAAAACTCTCCGTGTTGCACTGCTAAATTTATCTGTTAACCCGTTGGTGTCTACTATACTAAGCAGAGAGTGGCAAATGTCTAGAATTTTGGTTCGCGAGCACACAAGCTACCTTAATGTAAATTAGGACTGATCACACGCATGCGTACAAGAGTTTCGCGGTGTATCTATGGTATATGTAAGCATAGATACTATACTATTAACTAGTTGTGGTTTCTATGACCAACAACCAACCAATACTATTATATGAATACATATGAGGCTCGTGTAGAGGAATGGGTGTGCCAGGGTGGAATGGCTGAATTGTCTTGTATTGTTATTGTGTAGCTAACTGGTGTAGGGCACACGTGAGATACTCACGTGATCTAGGAGACAATTCAGCCACTACAAATCTTCATTACAAACTCATGTGGTAAACAACCCACCATGATGCCAGCATTTAATTACCCACATGAGTAGACACAATGTGGAACCTGGCAACACCCATACAAGCAAGCCATTGCATTTAAAAAGTCGCATACCTATAGATGTGATGGTATATACACAGCCAACAAACAAGTCAGTCACATTAGAACAAAAAGCTATGGTGGATGCTCAATCTACCAATTAAGTGAGTGCCTTCACATACTGCCATAACTTATAGTAAACTTGATGAAACCTATTTGATGGTACTGCTTAGCCTGCTTAAACCTACAGCTTATATTCACATGACTATAGCATTACAATGACCAATGTGATATAATCATAAGGAAGCCATGTTATGGAGCCAGAGACATACATGTATGCTACTGTCATTGCCATTTTATTTTAATCTGAGGTGTGAAACCGATATAATTATTGCTGTAACATTCCTGCATGGACGTCTGCTTGAGGCACACTGCAGCTGCATCAGTTGAGCACGGGATAAGGTTGAATCTTCCTTTGACATTACATACGCGTGGTAACTCAAAACCACTAAAAGCCATTTGCCATGCATTTCCAACATTGTCCAGGGGCATTGAACTAAGCCATTTATCCAATGAGTGCCTTACCAGACTTGACTTGGGCTCAAGGGAGTGGGAAACCATTTGGCGTGTTTCATCTCAGGTTGAACCTGGGGACTGTGGATAGAACCAGGGATCCAAGGAGGTGTAAATATAATGATATAAACTAGAAAGTAATGTATGACGATGTTGTAATAAGTGTCACATTTGTCACAGTACTGTAGAAAAATACTTCATACTAGTGGATATTTACAGAGACGATAACTACTAAACCAGCAAGGTTATGATTATTACACGGGCTAACAATGACTAAATGAACAACTAACTTGAGGTACAAGACCACTTACAACACACTATCCTTCACTATAAAAGTAGGGGAAAAAATCAGCAAAGGTTTAAAATAATGTTATACTTGTGTCCACAATTAAAAATCCAAATAATAGCATTGTACCATTACGTATGTCCGATATCCAAAATTCATCACATCACCTTATTATTATTACAGGTATATATTATAGCATTAATAGTGTATACAAAAGATTTGAACTGTCAGCATTTTGCTCCAGTACCATTATGTGCCAGGAGCTAGGGCAATAATTGTGAAGGCATTTATTGAGAAAATTTTCATTTCTCTTCAGTGAACACTAGCTTGGAAGAGTAAAAATCACTTGTAGCATAATTTTGATCCAGACATGTTACAGTATCTTTCAGTGGAGCTTAAGTTAAAGAATAGTTTAATAAAAATAATTATGATATAGTGACAAGCGTTAATTGCTTTCATTATATAATATATAACAATGAAAATAGGGTCTTTAAGTGCACGACAATGTTGGGATCACATGTGCAAATTCTATAATCCATACTAAAACTTCCAAAGCTTTATCACGTACATAGAATCATAGTGAAATTGCCTTGTAAAATATCCATTTACTGAAGTTCTTGATGTATTACATGAGTCTGTTGGGATGACATTATTGTTGAATCCTAGCTGTTGCCATCAATCAGTATGATAAAAATCCAATAGTATTGTATCTGTAAATCATTGCATATATGCCAAGAAGGTGTGAGATAAGTGAATTGATTGCTGGGAAGCGCATACATATGTATAAACTCAAAACAACTATCTACACAATACATTAGAGAGAGTGGACAGCCAAATGATGATCACACTCCTAAAAGGGTGGAACATAAGGCCCCTTTCTCCTTCTAAGGATTGCATGATAGTGATTAGATTATAAAGATAGAACACAGCTGCAGGATAACAACTGAGTATCACCACACATAAGGTGTATAATGTAAATAAAATATATTGCTAACATGATGAAGAGTATCCTTATACTTAATGGCTTGTCAGTGATTGAAGATAATGAGCTCTCACATAAATGAGTACCACTATTTGTGATATGAGATAAGTACAGGGTGGAGCCAACAAAATTTCTGTGTAGAGAACAACATTTGCAGAAAAATAAATGATATGATGGATTGTTGCAACTGAGTGACAGTCATCAACTAGACTAGAAACTTTGCTTTCCTTTCCAGTAAGATCTGTTTTTAAGATGAAAGATACTCCTATCACTGTTACTACCACACCGCATCTTATATAGTTGGCAAGCATACATATGCCAGCCTGTTGAGCAACACATTGTAAGCATGCCAAAAATGCATAATAGCAACCACATATGATCCACTTAAACAGCACCTAATAGCAAGCATGCCAGTTGAGTAATGCATAATGGTAAACAAGCTGAGTAACACATACTGGCAAACATGCCAGTCACCCTCTGAGTAAAGCATGCTGGCCAGTGTGCCAGCAGTCCCTCATACAGACTCCCTCTTGTGTAACACATAAAGGCAAGCGTACCAGTCTCTTATAAGTACATAACACATAATGGCAAGTGTGCCAGTCCTTGTGGAACACATAATGGCAAATGTACCAGTCTCTTAATAAGTAACACATAATGGTAAGCATTCCAGCCCCTCTTGTGAAACACATAATGGCAAGCGTGCCAGTCCTTCTTGTTTAACATATAATGGCAAGCTCACCAGTCCCTCTTATGTAACACATAATGGCAAGTGTACTAGTCCTTGTGGAACATATAATTGCAAATGTACCAGCCTCTTATAAGTACGTAGCAAGTAATGGCAAGCATGCTAGTCCTTGTGTAACACATAATGGCAAATGTGCCAGTCTCTTAAATAAGTAACACATAATGGCAAGCGTGCCAGCCCCACATAATGGCAAGCGTGCCAGCCCCACATAATGGCAAGCGTGCCAGCCCCACATAATGGCAAGCGTGCCAGCCCCACATAATGGCAAGCATGACAGTCCTTCTTGTGCAACACACAATGGCAAGCATGCCAGTCCCTCTTGAGTAACACATAATTGCAAGTGTACCGGCCTCTTATAAGTAACACATAATGGCAAGCGTGCCAGCCCCTCTTGTGTAACACGTTATGGCAAGTGTACCAGCCCTTCTTGTGTAACACATAATGGCAAGTTACCAGTCTCTTGTAAGTAACACATAATGGCAAGCGTGCCAGCCACTCTTGAGAAACATATATGTTCCAGTCCCAGTTGAGTCATAACAGTAAATGTCATAATGGCAGGTGTGCCAGTCTCTCTTGAATAACAAAATGGCCAGTCCCACTTGAGTAATACATAATGGAAAGTTTGCCAGTTAATGAGCTGTCATAGTTGAAGATGATAAGCTATCATATATACCAAAACCACAATATGTAGGAGTACAGCATGACATAACATGGGTTGTGTTATAGATACAGTGGACCCTCAATTATCCAAATCTTTTTCTGTTATCCAGACTGTGGAGGTGACTGTTCTATTGGAGTATTTTGTCTAGTCAGTGGAGACATTTCTATTACTTATAATACTATGAATGAGTGGAGCTAGGTTTGAGTTTCAAAGGCTGGGCTGACACTGCTGAACACACAGTACAGGAACACCATAAGAAGCTGTGTAGGAGATGGCAAAACTGTGCCACACTATTGGACAACACACAATGGAAAGCATGTCAGTCCACCTTAAGTAACATCCAGTAACCAATGCATAACGGCATGTCCTTTGAGTAACATATATGATGGCAAACATGCCAGTCCCTTTTCTGTAACACATATTAATGGCAAGCATGCCGATCCCGCAAGCGTGCCAAGTCCCATTTGAGTAACACCTAACACTTGAATAATAGACAGTACACAATATACCAGTAATTCTGAGAACAGCTAGTGCGATGACCCTCTTAAAAAACGCAATACCTCGTTAGAAAGAAGAGAACAGCCATACAATAGTCGCACCTCCAATGGACAGGTACACAAAGTTCTTTTCTCATTCCTTCTTCCTCAAGCTCTTCAATCAAGTGGAGTTTCAGAAACAGTAATATGAGTAAGCTGCAGTTGGTAGCATGACAAATTGATCCATCCCTGATTGGTCTTGCATAGCAACTGAAGTCTAGATTGCTGGAAAAGCAGAGTACTAAGCTGTACATCCCATTCTAGTTGTAATTGAACATTGGCTTTCCACCACAGAGTGCTCTTGTTTGAATCTTCTCCTACATTAAATGGCAAATATCCGTTGGTTTCCCACTGTAATATCAGGAAAGTATAGTTTCCATGTTTCTGAGTTATTCCAAAAGGTTGTCACAGTCAATATGAAGTAGCTAGCCCCATGGCTAGCCCCTCGAGGCACCGCCCAAATTTCTGCATTGGCCGGACCCACCCAACCAGTAGGCAAGCGTGCACCCACGCCAAACTCTAACAAATATACACCATATTAACTACCTGCCTAGGCGTCTGTGGGCTTGTGAGTTAGTTACGTGAGTAACCCAGGGTCTGAGGCTGTAGATTGTTTCACATGTGATTGGACTGGTGAAATGAATTGGTGATGTCCCCCAGTCTACCTCATTCCACGTTTGCTAAGGCATGCTCAGAACTGTAAGTGCAGGGGTATTATTGTACTACATCATTGGCCATCAGCCCCATTTGGCCTCTAATTTGTCCAGATGGTAGTCATCTTGCTTCTTTTGTCAGGGATTGGTGTGGCCTGCCCCTGTTTGACCATTTGTTTTTGCCTGGTAGGTGTACCTCGGGGTTCTTTTCTGGTTCAAGGCCGACCACTTGTATTCTTGGCTTGTTATTGGATTTTAACATGCCTGCTGGTGACCCTCTGAAAACCATGTGTCATATTCATTGAATTATAATAGCTAATAAAAATATAAAAATTAAAAACAAATAAATAAAATTAAAAACAATATTCTTATGCAAGTTGCATATGATTGAGAATGTGCTCTGTTCATTAAGCCAATCCCAGGCAGGTAGTATACATAGAATTAATGTAATGAGCACCCTTCTGCTACACCAACAGTTGGTATATTTACACATGTTTAAGGCAAGTGCTGTGTGCCAGCTACTGTCGGTCAGTGTGCTGAGATGCTTTTGTGTTAAGCATTGGTTTGTGTTGTTCCAGCCACTGTCGTCAGTGTGCTGAGATGCTTCTATGGTAAGCATTGGTCTATGTTGTGTGTTGAGCCAGTCACTGTCGGTCAGTGTGCTGAGATGCTTCTGTGGTAAGCATTGGTCTATGTTGTGTGTTGAGCCAGTCACTGTCGGTCAGTGTGCCGAGATGCTTCTGTGTTAAGCATTGGTTTGTGTTGTGCCAGCCACTGTCGGTCAGTGTGCTGAGATGCTTCTGTGGCAAGCATTGGTCTATGTTGTGTGTTGAGCCAGCCACTGTCAGTCAGTGTGCTGAGATGCTTCTGTGGTAAGCATTGGTCTATGTTGTGTGTTGAGCCAGCCACTGTCAGTCAGTGTGCTGAGATGCTTCTATTGGTCTGTGTTGTGTCAGCCACTGTTGATCAGTGTGCTGAGATGCTTCCATGCTAAGCAGTTGTCTGCCTGTTATTGTGATGGGCTTTTTGAATATTTATTACACTAAAATCATGTGTATTTTGCAGTGGTACAAGGCCAGACAGTATGGCAAGAGTTATTGTGCATGGAAGATCTCCATCTCAAGTGTTTGGCCAAGAGCTTGTTTACTACAGTTCTCAACAATAAGGCTCCTTCTACAACTAAGAAGTACATGTACCGCTGGAGGAAATGGGCCCAGTCCCTTAGCAATATCAACATGTTTCCAGTAAAGCCAGTTCACCTGACATTGTATCTTCAACACTTGGGAGATTCTAAGTAGTCCCGAGCAGCTGTGGAGGAAGCTACATATGCTATTGCCTGGGTTCATCAAATGCAGAGTTGCCGTCACCTTCCAGCAATCCGTTAGTATATAGAGTGTGTCTATATCCAGGTGTATGTGGCTTGCAGTGCTAAAGTTACTTGCCCAGTTGCAATGCTTAAGCAATATATGGACATGGGTGGTTTGTCAAACTCCTCTGGAATATTGTTCCGTCCGCTGGCGAAAGGGGGTGAGCAGCTGCGTCCATCTGGCCAATTGTCACGCACTCGTATACGAGAGCTGTTTTTTGGACAGGTTGGAATCTGTTGGGTTCTCTAAGTCAGATTTTCAGCCTTAGGTCAGGAGGTGCTACTGCTGCAGCTCAAGCTGGAATACCAGACAGAATATTCAAGAGGCATGGTCATTGGTCCCCAGATAGTGCCAAGGATGGCTATGTTAAAGATTTAGTTGCTTCTCTCTTAGAAGTTGCACAAAGATTAGGCATCTGAGCCTTATATAGACTGAGTCCCGCTCTTTGTACCTCTAGAGTGTGTCTATATACATAGTAAGTGCCAGTGCTTGGTGCATGGCCAGGCCAACCCAAGTGTCTGTGTGTGTTGTGGCATGCAATAGAGTTTAGCGGGGAGTGGTATTTTCTGTTGGCTATGCAATATTAGGCAGAAAATATGCTCTCCGCGGTACATTATTGCGCATGCGTGGCGGGATAATTGGGGGTATTTAAATGAATGATTGGTTGCTAGGGCAATTCTAGGCCGTTTACCAAGCTACTGTTGCTTCATTTTTATTGAGGGGATGTTAGTGTGTAATGGATGTGATGTGTGGTGTTGACTTCAGTTAATTTTTTATTTTTTCCTTTACAGACATTAGCTAGATGATGAGCCTACTCAGTTGGACTAGACTCTGGACTATTATATATGTATTCATCCATGTGCTTAATCTTGTTTGTGGTTGTTGTAATTGCAGTTTTGTGTTCGAGAGTGATGCACATGTGGTGCTACAGCTGCATGCATCATGTATGGTTTTTTCCTCCAACTGTTCTTTTTTACCTATGTGGTTTTTGTTCAGTGGAGGTTTTTTCCCTTGGGGCAGATTTGGGGTCAGCTGTCTCCAAAATTTAGGCAAAACTGATACTTTATTGTTACAGACCCTGCTGTAACATCACACAGGTCTACAAATCACTGACCACATGGCAGTTATTAATGTGTTTGATAGTGTTTCCAGTATCTATGGTGTTTCATAGTTAGCTATGATGGTGTTTTGTAAATAATTATTTTCAAACAGTCATTAAACTCTTGCTTGGTGCACGGCCAGGCCAACCCCCAATTCTAGAGTGTGTCTATATACATAGTAAGTGCTGGTGCTTGGTGCATGGCCAGGCCAACCCAAGTGTCTGTGTGTGTTGTGGCATGCAATAGAGTTTAGCGGGGAGTGCACGAATATTTAAAAATTGCGTGACGCATACGTGTGCGCACACAAGATTTAAAAACATTTCGTTTCACGGAACAGGTTGCTGATGCCAAGGACTAAGATTCCCAATGTAAGCAAATTGTTCCGTGAAACAAAACATTTTAATTCTTGTATGTACATACACGCATGTGTCACGCAATTTTTAAAGATTCGTGCAATCTGCAGTAGTGACAAATTGCGTACATAGCAACGCTAATGCACAGCATGCGTATATGCAGCGAGTATGGTATTAACTGGGAATAGCATGGGTAGCAGTGAAATTTGGGATAAATACCACTCTTGTTGTATTAGAAATGGTAAATTTCACTCGGCTTCGCCCCATTTCCAATACAACACTCATGGTATTTATCCCGAATTTCACTGCTACCCATGCTATTACTAGTACTAACCAATAGTCGATACAATGATCAGTACACCTCTAGTTGAAATTTGGTCACATTTTGTTTGTGTAGTGGGTTATAGAATACTAGAGTTACATTGCCACCATCCAACCTCCTACACCACAGTGCAACTGTGAGTCAGGCCCAGCTACCAGAAGTCAAAAGATACCGTATAAAGAGTTTTTGAGGGGAAATATTTTGCGGATTGTCACATTCAAAATTTTGACGGAGAAAATTTTGCTTCTACATGATACATAAATACTTCCTTCAACAATGCCACTTTGAGTAAACTGCAAATTTCGAAGGGGAAAATTTGCATGGATAACTGCCAATCGAAAATCTCCACCCCCTGTAAAACCCTGCTCTACGGCAATGGCATGCACACATTAGCAGTGACAACTAGGTGTCATGAGAACAGGTACAGCTATGTCATACTAGATATATATGCATATGTGACTGGATTTCATATAACCAGGCTTCCACTCACACAAAATCAAACTTACGTTTTTACCAGAAATGGATTGCTGGCCTACCTGTAATACACCATCACATTCTACTCTGTATTTCCTTTAGGACTGGCAAGTCTGGTTTCTGCAGCAGCTTTCTTCCGACCCTGTCAAAGCCACGATTGGAACATTAGCACCATTAAATGGCCATGGCTTTGTTGTAATGGTGTGTAGTGAGCTGGGACTTCACTGAGAGCTCGCCAATAGTGTTCTCAATCAATTTGGAGTGATTTGAGGGCCATGGAGGGCCCAAACTTGGCCTCTGGATTCCATTCATCTTCTTGCTCCATTTTATACTCCTATATTAAGCCCACCTACCATCCCCCACCCCTATTACTACCACCTGTGATAGCTATTACCCGCTCGAAGAAAGCTGTCCAAAACAGGGCATATTTTGGGTATCAGAAACTTATGCACCCACACACTGATAGCTAGTAAATAGATGAATACTAATCGGTGCAAATTTTGTTTGCACAGCTGTAGGCACTGGGAAGTTAGTTACCACACAATGATTACTTGAAATCACCTAATGAAGCTTTGTGCATTGAAGCCGGGTTTTGTCAAATCCAGTCACATATGTAAAAGCCACATACATGTTGTATGTTATCACACTTAATGAACATTGTCAAATGACCGCCACACAGTTGCATTACAAGAACATATCCCATAGTCAGTCGATGTACTTTTTGTAAAAAAGCAAAAATACATAACAGCAATCTTTTTTGTATTTGTACTGGAACCAGTACTTTCTAATGATGCATATGCCTATAGAGGTATTGATGATGGTATATTTATACAAATACTCTTACTATCCACTTAAGGATCTTATCTGGTGAGTGTTCTCATAGATAGTATATGTATATAACTAAGACTTGTGAAGTGTGTTCCTTGAATGTCAGTAGATTAGTCCTGTGATGACAGACAGTTAAATGGACATGACTGGTTACTTACTGTAGCATATGCTCACTTGTGCATGCCACCAGGTTGCCATGCCGTCATTAGTTTTCTTCACTGATGAAGTAGAACTCTTTAAGACGGTAACATTACAATTGCAGTTTGTGTGATGATGCTCTTTTGCATAACCATGGCAACAATAACAGTTGTGTGGATGTGGTTGATGCTCACCTGTCCTGCAGCAGCTTTGATCATGCGGGTGGATACTTTGTCATAGTCAATAAATGCTTTCCTTATCCCCTTGGCAACACAGCCATTCTGAGGCTGGAGAAGCACATAGCCCTCTCCTAGGGAATTGCTACATGTGTTTATACACACCAAGATGGTAACAACACATCACCACACCCACCTTTATGGTCCACGCTGTCACTCCCACTGGGCTCTGTAGTAAGGCTTCAATTATGTTTATTTAGTAGCATCAGCCTAGCCCCACCCCTTATACTGCAAGGTTAAGCTCAGTTATTTGATGGTACCAGCCTTGTTCCTTAGCTCTTCTTTCAGCTGTGTCATCAGATGCCTGCCTTTCTGCAGCTATCTTTTCCTTCAGCTCCAGTGTCTCCTGAGCCATCTGCTCTATATCAGTCAGGGCCGCCCACAGGGGGGGGGGGCAACTGGGGCATTTTGCCCCGGGCCCCAACCTGAAAGGGGCCCCAGGAGGCCCCATGAAAGGCCCCCTGAATACCTGTTTAAAAGATCGATATACTCTAATAGAGCAGTCAGATCTAAATACTCTAATAGAGCAGTCACAGTATTCTTCAGAGGAGCAGTGTAGCAAGCTTATAGATAAGGAGATATGGTTGGTGATGGGTAGTTATTGTCATTGCCAGCAGGTTGTGACCTTTTTTTTTTTTTTTTTTTTTTTTTTGGTCTTCACCTTACAACTTGGGTCAAGGGCCCCACTTTAACTCTTTGCCCTGGGCCCCTTAATTTCTCTGGGCGGCCCTGATATCAGTGCATCCCTGTGACAATTTGAAACAATGAGCAATATTAACACACATTGTCATTAAATATCTCAATGCCAACCACATAACAATTATTCAAATACGTGATTAGCAGCACCGCTTCTAACATACAGTAATACAAGCATAGACATACCTGGGGTTATGATGCATGACCAATCTCCTTTAGTAAACATAAAGCTTCACCACAGCAGTACTATAGTATTGGATTACAATAGAATAATTATATATAATGGTATATGTTATAGCTCTCAACGGAACTGTTTCTAGAACACCTACTACTGAAACTAGTACTGCATGTGCAAGTCAAAGGTGGGCCCACAAAAATAAGTGCTTCCCTGCCAATTCACCTGAGTAAATGATGCTAACTTAGTTGTGCTCTTTGTGGGGTCACCAAGCTGAACCAGACACTGAATAACTGACATACTGGCACATCAAATGAAGATAGCTACTCATGTAGTCTCAGTATTAGTATTAGCAAGAGTAAATCCATTATTTACTCAGTCTTGGTATTAGTATTAAATTATGGACATGTATAAAAAACAGACAAAAAAAAGTTGTTAGTAGGCCAGAGGCCTTTTAGTCTGCCTCAGGAAATTAACCAACAATTACAATTTACACTATCATACCATATAGCTAGATATATTCAGTGTTCACTATTTCATGTTCTTGTAGCCTTCATACCTTCAGTGCTGGTCACTGTAAAGCATTAATACAATACAATACAATTTCCTCCACTCCCAGCAAGTTCAGTCATGGCGAATCTGTTTCAGTCACCTCGTGTGTTGTGAGATGGTGAAGGAAATCTTCATCAGAGTATTGGTAAAACCGGGAGGGGAGCGGGAGCGGGAGATTTCTTGGTAAAACCGGGACCGGGAGCTGGGAGATCACTTACACAATGCTGCAACTGCAAGCAACTGTTATTTTTGCACTAAAGATGGTTTGTTGATGCAGAAGGGACTCATGCAAGTAGTCTCCCTTCCTTCTAAACATGAGATATTATACGAACTACGTAGCTATAGGCTAGGGAATTGCAATACTGTTTACAAAAGATCGAGATACTCTATAATAGGGCAGTCAGCCACTCTAATAGAACAGTCTCATATTCTGTCTCTTAACTGCAAGTAGCTTGTTAATTTATTTCTAAAAAGTATAGTCTTAGGGCTTTCAAATTAAAAAAAAGATCAATCATACTCGGTGGGAATTATGCTCCCAGAAAGTCACCCATCACTGTCTGCCTTTTGTAGTTGTATATATGCTTCAAACTCCATATTATTACTATTATTAGCACTATACAGTGACCAGCACTGAAGGTCTGACAACAACCTGTGCTGCAGCCTTAGGATTACCTAACCTAACAAGAACTAGAGACTTTAAATGATTACTTAATCTAGCATATGTGACTTTCATTACTATAAGTTTGCCCAGGCTCTTTGACCTGCTCCACCTCATATGCTTTGCTACTTAATTATTCTACTAAATCAAAATTTTCTTGGGAAAATTCTCACTTTGAGTTCTGTCCCCATGCACAGTCCTTGAAAGGATGCACGCTGATGTAAGCACTATTCTATAAGTCCAATCCATTTGTATTGTCACTGTTGTCATCATCTTATTCTTTATGAAATCCATCCTGATGATTTGACATCATAAATGTGACCCAACTTTGACAGTAAAAATGAGCAGTGAATAGCTACCATGGCAAATGGTGAGCACCCGACTTAGAATTTGTAGTGAAGTTCACTATTTGCCACAGTATTCACTATTTACTCATTTTATGTGCATGCATCCTTTTTCAATTGGTCAATTTTCCTCTTTTGTAGCTAGGCAATGGATATTAATTTATCTATATCTTGTGTTAAATATTAACTTGATATACCTTGAAGCATTCCAGAGATATGGCCAATGTATATATATATATGTATATGTAATAGGATGGATGGCTGTGGTATTCAGGATTAATAGTGCGAGCATTGTAAACAGGAAGGAGTAAAATAGTGCGAGGCGAAGCCGAGCACTATTTCCTTCCTGTTTACAATGCGAGAACTATTAATCCCGAATACCACAGCCATCCATCCTATTGCAAATTAATCCGACAACCATAGCAACTGTTACTAGGCAACAGAAATTCAAAAATAACCACTGCAAAAGACCAATCGCGCTTAGCAACCGTTGCCTGGCAACCGTTGCTATGGTCTCAAAATGACTTTTACCTTAGCAACGGTTACCTAGCAACCGTTGCTAAGCAACTGTATTGTGTCATACCTTGGGGACATCTATCACTACGGTAACAATAGTTGTCGAATCGGACATTTACTTCTAATATAAACACACCACACTATTTTAGCCAATCAAATTAGTATTATAGATTTTTGTCATGGGACCTTGACAAACAAGTGTAATACTAATTCTATTGGCTAATCGCTTGACGTATTTCAATATAATACATCAAGCTGCTATTGAGAGTATTATACAGTAACACATTCAGTTGTTGGATTAATATATATATAGACAATAATATTTTTTTTTTGTTTTTTTTTTAAGAAAAGGACCAAGAACAACTGCATGATGTAACTATCAGAAATCTCTTTTCTATTATTAGATGGGATAGGAATGGAAATTTGTCCTCAAAGTCATGGTAGCTACACCAAGCCAAGATAGATCATTTTCAGTCATCGGTGTTGCAGAGCAAGAATTGTCTACAAAAAGCTTCTTAATTGTAGTCATGTGTTAATAACGTAATTGGAAGAATTAATACCATAAAAGCAGCATTGAATGATTCACTTACTTCAGACTCTCTTAATAAACATTTTCCTACTGTAGCAGTCACTTCATCACATCAATCTGCTGACAACTTTGCAATACTTGCTACTTCATGTGACACTAATCCATTCACTTTTGCTGAGATTTCTGAATCTTTGGTCCTGTCTCATCTGAACTCTCTGGATCCTAGGAAGTCCACAGGCCCATGTCTGCTATAGGTTCCTGAAAGAGATAGGCTGCTCCATTGGCTACCTTATACTGTTAATGTTCATTGCAGCTGAGTGGAATTGTTCCTTCACAGACAAGAAGTGTTCACATATACTCCAAGGTGCATGGTGCTTTGGACGATCCTGGCAACTTCAGACCAATCTCTGTTGTGTCTGTTCTTGCTGTTTATTTGTTTTCGTGTATTTTTTAAATAATTTTCCTTAAGTTAATTGTTGTATTTGTATCCATGTGTTAAGCTTTGTACTTGTAGATGTTCATTATTTTGTCTGCATTGTATGCTACTCTGACAAGGAAGAATGGTAGTTGCCAATTGTCAGAGGGTAATTTATAAATCAAATCAGTCTGATAATTTAAGAAACTTTTATTGCTAACTGACAAAATTTCTTGCTGTACAAACCCCAAATATCTATTGAATTTAAAAGCTAACTGTGAAAGTACATGCACTCTGGATCTAGCAACTGTCTACACAACCAGAGCAATAATAACCATAGATAATATATACCTTATATTATCTATGATAATATATACCTTATATTATCTATGGTTGAGTTGAGGGTTTTGTCCCCGAGATTCACCAATCCCCTGAGTAATGTGACTTTCCGTAAAACAAACAAAAACGGTAAGTTCACAAAACGAGAAAAATTTTCTAAGTCAGAAGTGGGCCCCAAAAAAAAATTCACTCGTTCCGGCTTTTAGTACTACCCATCACGGGCTGGAGGTCCGTCGATAACTTGTAAGGGAAGTTTCAACAATGGTAAGCTGCAGGCTTCATTTTGAGAAAGCGTTCCGTTCCGTAGTTTAGTCCATGATTCCGTTCCGTTCCGTTCCGTTCCGTAGAATAGACCCCACCACTTTGCATTGCACAGGATTCCGAAAAACGCGTGACCTTGGTGTTTAATACTATCTCGATGGGCGTGATTGCTGAGGTGCCTGTGGATCTATAGAATAGACGATATGCACACTCCATTACTCGAACGAAAATTGATCAATTAAGCGTAGACGGCGCAAAACTCGACGGTGACTTAAAAGCGGAAGTCCCATACAAAAGTATGGGAAGCAAATGCGGCTCGAGCAATAACTCACCACTCGAGCTAAGGACAGGCCATCTCGCTTGCCATACACTTCTTTCCGTGCAAAAGAAGTGTATGGCGAGCGAGATGGCCTGTCCTTAGCTCGAGTGGTGAGTTATTGCTCGAGCCGCATTTGCTTCCCATACTTTTGTATGGGACTTCCGCTTTTAAGTCACCGTCGAGTTTTGCGCCGTCTACGCTTAATTGATCAATTTTCGTTCGAGTAATAGAGTGTGCATATCGTCTATTTGAGCTACACGACCGTCCCTAGGTAGCTAGCTATGACCTCCAAAGATAATCGCAAATCTGATGATTTGTACAACATCAAAGATCGAGAGCTAGAAGAAGGCGAAGTAATAGGTAAAGGAGCATACGGTATTGTTTACAAAGGGAAATGGCTACGGTCTCCTTGTGCAATTAAGAAAGTGCATAAAATACTTGAAACGACTACAACAGAAGTAGATCGACGTGCTGCAAAGGAGGCGTTTGAGAGAGAATGTGAACAAAGTTTACGTTTACGTCATCCAAACATCGTGCAGTTCTTTGGTATATGTCAGAGAAGAGATGACGTCTTTCCCGTTTTAGTCATGGAGCTACTGCACTGCAGTTTGTTTGGCCTGCTTAAGCCGTCAAAAGGCCCAGTTCCAAAGCCACCCTTACAATTGCAGTTGAAAATGTTGGTTTTGTGTGATGTGGCTCAAGGCCTCTGCTTTTTGCATAGCCGTTCTATAATTCATCGTGACTTGTCCAGTAATAATGTACTCATCCGTCTTTCAACATCTGAGGGTATGACTGCAAAGATTGGAGATCTTGGTACTATGCGCTGTCTCAGTCCGGAACAGGCTCGAATGTTGAGTAAGGCACCTGGCACAATTGATTTTATGCCACCAGAAGCTTTGGTTGATGATCCAATATATGATGCAGACCTTGATGTGTTTTCATTTGCTTGTGTTGCCCTCCACACACTATCTGGTGAATGGCCTGCTCCCTCTGAACCCACTAGAACAATCATCGGTAAAAACTCATCATCAAAATTGGTGGCAGTTTCAGAAGCTGGTAGACGAGAGAAATACCTTGTTAAAATCAAAGCAAGCTTACCAATGGACAGATGTACTGAGAAAGACATCAATGTATTAACAGAAGTAATAATCAAAAAATGCCTTAACAACAATCGCAAAAAGCGCCCTAGCAGTGGTCAGGTGTCTAAAGAATTGGAAAAACTTTATACCAAGATGCCTAAAGTAATTCCTATGAAAGGGGATCCAAATTATACTGAATCACTTGAAAAACAAATTGCCCAACTGAAGGTAATTGTAAAACCATGTAAACATATAGCCATGTACGCATGTGTAAATGATTTTTCGTAGGAAATATTAGATCGCAGAGAAACCCAGGCTGATGCAAGAGGTATCGAATGGCTGAAGTGGATGAATCCATTCAACAAGAAAGTCCATCAGGTTAGATAATTGGAGCTAAGAAGGCATACGCTGCAATAATAATTGTGACCCTCTGAGCAAAAACCAGCCATTTTTGCACATTCCTCAAATTCCATTTTATTACTTCTCTGTTATCTATAGTAACAAAGGAGCGGACTGGCAAAGTTTTAGCCTTTTGTGATGAATAGTTTTGGAGTTATAGCACTAGACAGTTGGTAAACAACAACAATTCGGCAATTAAAATACAGGCGCTTATTTAATCAATCATAACTCACGACTGAAGCAAGCTGTGAAGAAATGGTTTGGCTCAATCTGTTCACCACGAACTGGCACATCAGTCAAGGTATAGTGTTTTCTGTGTATGTCTCCGTGTGGACAAAGAGGAGGGCATTTCAATGATTAAATGACGACGGTAAACTGTATTTCTACCGCATTTATGCTGTATAAACACAAAACTAAGTTGTTCTTACTCCCAATGAACAGGAGAATCTGGTTTTATTTTTGTTTCAGTAAATACCAAAGCAATTAAAACGGACATAAAATTTTATGTTGTATGCGTATTTTATTTCAATATGTGTTCATAACAAAATAGAATTTGTGAAAGCAGCTGGTTTTTGCTCAGCGGATCACAATTGTCTACTCCTGCACTGACAATGGTCACTTTAGGAAAAGAAATAACTTGCCTACATTAGATACACCTGTACTTAGACTCTCACTACTGCACTTATCATACAGTATGGTAGGGATCACAAAGGTGTAGGTGTGGCCCACGAAAAAACACCCAAACATCAGCCTCAATTTTCCCTGACAACGATGAGGCAGTATTGGTTAGGTAAAACTAAGCCCAAACAAGATTTCAGATCGACCTGAAACGCTTTCAACAAGTTGCTACGGAATTTAAAAAAAAATTTTTTTCTAGTGACTGCTGACACATGCCTTCAGACAAGCATAACTCGACAACGGCTAAGGCAACGAGCTTGATTTTTTCACTGTTCAACGTCGCTTCGGCCCGAGAGGTGCCTTTTGGTATACCACAGTACATACAATGCATTCTTCATGGACTTACCAGTGTCCTCCTTTGTGTCCCATTCATCTTGGCTGAGAGCAATAGGTGTCGATTTGGCGGTAACACGTGCTGGCTTCCCTTCATAATGGAAGTCATCCGTATTTTTCATAGTGGCTACTTTGATTGCAGAGGTGCTTTTTGAACAGTTCTTGATTCATAATGCTGTGTAACAAATTGAACATAGCTGACAATGAAGTGTAATGGATACTTCATTTTTCAGACAATAATTGGTAGCTGGGGCATGCGGTGTCATTTCTTTCTTTTGTTGCAGTATGCGTGGGTTAACCAGTCGTAGTTTTATTTTACAAAAAGGTTAACAAACAAGTACACAAAAAATTGGAATTTTCAACTAGAGTAGGGACCATAGTACGTCTACTGAAACAAGCTGCACGATGTTAAATCATAGTAAAACAATGAAAGCACTTTTAAAGTGCAAATGCTCTCCCGCAACTTAACAAAAATTTGCAGAGCTGTGAGAATTGAGCATAACTAACATGCTAGCTAAATATATTGTATTGAGCTCCTTGTACATGGGTAATTTACCAGTGCATTAGCTATCTAATGCATGCTGCCAAGACTAGCTAGCATCTATTAGCTACTATTGTCTGTATTAAATGTATTGGAATGTCACAGTGATTATGGATAAGGTAATACTTCATTGGACAGCCAATTTTTTCCAGTAATGCCTGAGTGCTCTCTTGGCAGGAGCGGTGGAGTAGGCCAAAGAATTGGGGGACCAATGATAACAAAATCACGATGGATGGAGTTGAAGCAAAGAATAGACACAGGTTATTCATGTGGATCTACATGGGGATTTGCTCCAATTCTATGCAGGATAATGTTCATGTGTTAGAAGCTGTGAGAGTGTATTCTAAAGCAGATCTCACTATGGTTTTGTAAATTAGTTAAGTATACTTACAGCTTTTAACAGACATTAAACAGTATCTGTTCTATTAGAATGATTTACTGTTCTATTAGAGTATGTCTATGTTAGCCTTAAGCAATGTCTAATGAAAAGTTGGTGAAGGGCACCCGTTTGCACCGCCAACATATATTTTTCTGCCAATAGTGTGTAAGACTATCTGTCAGTTTCACCGTGATGAGTCTTCATTTCTACTCTTGATAATTACTGTGACATCTTTTTCAATATTTATCTTGCTCCCTTCTGTTAGAATTTGATGGTAACATGCACTAATGTTGAATGCCACAATGTTGAACAACTCCATAGTGAAGAAAGATGTCCAGACAAATGGCATACTTGCACATTTCAGTAGAGGACCACTCAGATGCTCCAGACTGATCTGTAGCTCAATAGCTCAGGAACACCATACCAGCGTTGAAACCGGGTCGGGTCATCCGGGTCATCCAGGTCACATTTTCTCCGGGTCATCCGGGTCTGACCCGGTTTACAAATTATCCGGGTCTGACCCGGATTGGATCACGTGAGACACGAAATTGTTCGTTTGATGACGTGGAAACTTATAAACGCTATCGCGTAGCTCTTTTGTGAGCCACGCCCACTTGTCGCGCTACCAACATACGCTCAGCCTGAGGGGTAGCTATTTTTAGTAGGTGATGACCTTTTTTTTTTTTGGTCTTCAACCTACAGCTAGGCTGAAGTTGCAATATTTACTCAACACGAATTGAACGCTCAAAACGTAGCCTCGTTCGCTCGCTCGAGACTAGCCGAAACATAGCTCTTATCGCACGCCTCGGCTTTAATTAATCCGGGTCAAATCCAGGTCTGACCCGGATTGCTATCCGGGTCAGTGGGTCATCCGGGTCAGCAGTAGTGACCCGGTTTCAACGCTGCACCATACGCTGGAGAGCTGTTTGCAGTTGCACATTACATCATCTCACCATGTTACTGCTTGGAAAGGTTTACTTTGCTCAGACCAAAGTCTGTAAAGTAAGGATTACAACAGAATATCAAACAAAATTTCAGCAAATAACTAGCACTATTGTCTATGTACATGATAACAATGCAATGTGTGGCATGTTTGATGAATACTTAGGGTTTTGCCTGACATCACATGTACACACATGCATACACACACACTCGCACATGCACACACAGGCAAAACACACATGCATACATACATACATACATACATACATACATTTGCATACATGCATGCGCACACATACAAACACGCACATACAAACACACACATCTTGTCCGTCCACTGCCATTCAGGTCATGTGATCCTCCAAAGTTAAAGAAGCAAGACTGGGTGTTGGCTCTGGATCACGTTGACAAATTCTTGCTGGTCCCTTGCATCTGTAAGCTACCTCCATTCCTAACCACTGCCACACCCCATTAATACTGAACAGGTTTCTGCCATTTTACAAAGCATTTGTGTCAACCCTTATCTGCTTCTCTTCTAAATGTTCCTCCAAGAAATCCATACCATAATTGAGAGTTAATTAGTTTCAATAGATTTCTTCTTACTAGTTTAGAATCGTATGAGAGCAACCAACAACAATTGAAGTCTCCAAGAGTCACCCGTCAGTTGTATCGTAATAGTGATGGAATTATTCGCATAGCATCATCATGTTGACATGACTATAGTTATTAGTTTGTACCTTTGGAGGAGAATAGCAGCCCAATGGTCCAGAATACAGATTTTACCCCCTAGACACTTTTTTCCCTGGCTGAAGAGCTATTGAATAGTGTGTATGGCATCAGCATTGCTAGCACAGGAGTGAAGATAGCAGCTGACGCACGTACATTTTCGTTCACAACTTGCTGAAAATGTTGGTAAAACAAAATCGCCTCAGTCAAAATTTAGATTCTTAACAGAGGTTTCATCTACAAGTTAACATCACCATTTAGATCTGAGTATCTCCCCAATAGTAGACCTGCAAAAAAAGAAGCCACATAATGCCCAGCAAATCAATTACAATATACTCTCCCAAGCAGGAGAGCATAATAAACCCCACCATGAGTAGGATGTCCTACGAGTGCAGGTGGAGTTTAACTAGCTTCTATCCCACACTTTGAAGTAGTCAAGTTCATAAAGAATGTGTTAATAAGCATGTCAGTTGTGTGTGGCTTAATTGTTTGCTGAATATGTAGTTTTTGTGATGATATGGCTTCAATTTTTGCTGAACATGTAGTTTTACAAGTATTGTGGCACAGTAGGGATATTCACTTCTTATTGTTTTACAGCATTTGGACATTACGTACTACTCCGATCCAGCTTGTTTCAGTACCTTTTATTGCAGCATTATACACTGTCCCTAATCTAATTTAAAATTCCGAATTTTTTCTTATACTTGTTTGTGAAGTTTTTTTGCAAGCTCATGACCACTAAATATCTGCTGAGTTACTCACAGCACTATTATACTAGATTATGACTCATACAATAATAACTGATCAGTGGGCGTGGCTCTACATAAGCCTGCAGACAGTAATGGACATGTATTCGTGCATACCTGCGGACTGATGAATGGGTGTGGCTACCATATGTCTACAGACAGTAATTTACGTAAGTGGGCATGGATTTGTACATACCTACACACTGATGAATGGACGTGGCTACCATATGTCTACAGACTGTAATTTACGTAAGTGGGCATGGCTCACAAAAGAAGCAGAGCTACGCTATGACATGTAGTAACACGTCCACTTTTAATTTAGCATGTGGGGTCAGACCCGAATAATCTGTAAGCAGGACCTGGATGACCAGACTATTGTTACTAAATGAACTATATTTATTGACTTACACATTGCTATATAGTTCGCCATGAGTTGCTCTCTCTGATCGATATCAACAGTGAGTCACGTATGCGTGTGTTTTTGGTGCAACCAGCGACCACGTGTATTCGAATAGTTTGATGCAATATACACTGGTGTGGAAGCCGTACTGTAGTCTATTAACACTCAGCGGTAGAACCTTGACTGATGGCCATGGTAAAGAAGGATAAAAGGTAAGACAATAGCGCAAGCATAGTATGCTTATCAATATACCAAAGATTTTTTCTTAAGCGAGCTAGAAACGTTTCTGCGAAAAAATTAGGGCTGTAGCTGTAACCACTTTTCCGCTACGCTTGACTGAAGGCGTCAGGCAGGCAGGCAGTAGAAAATTCTGTTGAATAATTTTTTTTCTAAATCCTGTAGCAACTTGATGCAAACATTTCGGGTTGATCTGAAGACACTTTTGGGCTTGGTTTTACCCAACCAATACTGTCATGTCATTGTGAGGAAAAATCGCGGCAGGTTTTTGGATTATATTATATCACGGATTGCCCCCACACCTTCGATATATATACAGTACTATCGTACTGTATGATAGTGTGTATGGCTTCAAATTTTGCTGAATTTGTAGATTTTATGGTCTGTATGGCTTCTTGATTGCACTTCTTTTAACTTAATGTGTAATTTCCATATATGTACTGGGGTTTAACTACCATGCACTGGGGTACCATATACTCCCAGTTTTTTTACTTTGATGTATGGCTTCAGTGGGATAGAAGAAGTGTTATATCCCTACTGTGTATTTCCATTGTGGTATCTTGGAGCAAAATAGGGATATAACACTTCTTATTGTTTTACTGTGACTACTCCAGCTTGTTTCAGTACCTTTTATCAATGTGCTTATGGTCCCTACTCTAGTTGAAAATTTGTGTACTTGTACATTATAAGTTATACATTAATGCATGGTCAAGAAAACAGTGGTGTCGTAACTGGAGCTAAATAGAGAATAATAATGAAGGTTTCCTGTTAATGGTGCATCATATAATAGCCATGTAGCCAAGAAGTAGCACTAAAACAGATAGCAATTTTATTATCTGTATGATTATCCTAAACAAAGAATGTCCTACAGATAGTAACACATGCACATCATTTCTTTAATGTGAATTAATGACCAGCCATCACTATTCAATATACAGTTACTCCCATTCTGTATGATACTAGTGTTATTATTTGTGACCAGATATGCAAAAATCCAGCATAATAGCACAAACCTAAATTTACAGTATGAACCATTGACTACAATGTGCAAAGTACTTGCATATTTTCAAAAAAAAATCCATAAATGTGACTTATTTATGCAAAAGTAGCAAAGCCATTTAAGTTTAATGTAATGGTCGCTATATCCACCACTTTACTCCCGTATCACATATGATATAGAATAGTTTTTGGTGGTATAAGAAGTACAGTGAAGCATTGGGCAAGGTGTTTGTGAATAATGGTAAAGGTTTGTAGACGATATATATTTAAGGTGGCGGTCAAGCGATCACGAACGGGCACCTACAATTGTAATGATTTTTTTAAAACTACTGTGTCTTTGTCTCCATGCAGATTTTAAGGAACACAACCAGAGTGAAGATTAAGAAGACACAACCCCATGCCCTAGCATCGTAAAGAAGGCCCAATTCATATTCACAGTGATATTTGTAAAATATTCTTTCAGTCAAGTCTATTCACTAACATGTACCTCTAGTCTCTCCATCCTTGGGGAAACGATGTTTCTTATCAGTCTTCGTGTAACTGTGTATAATGGTCATCATTGGTGCTAAGATACCCACAGAAATTATGCTAATGTCGCTAAAAGCGGCTATAGAACTACAACCCCGACCTGCAGCGCAACAATTATACACTGCTACATTTGTTAGGCCACCGGTGATTGTCACTCAAAATTTTGGCCTCTTACAATTATCCGTCATAGAAAGAACCTGCTCACCAGGTGCAGGTGTAGATCACACGCGAGTTACATAATCAATGCAGATTTTAAGATGGCTTGTGGTTTTGTGCTTTGTTTGACTTTCTTCTCTAAAAGAGTTTGTCACTTGTATGAAAGGTTTTTATGGCATATTATGCTCGAACGTGTGTATTGCTCCGACAAATGGGAGCAGTTTTAGCTGATTGTTGCGAGTTTGAACAAATAAATCAGTCGTTAAACCAGTGGGGAATCATTGCTACTGTGAACCCAACAATGAAACTCGTGAGTTATTGTCATAACACATACGCAGTAAACATATATCACTACAAACAATACTACAAAACCACATTACAACACTAGCACTGTTACAAGTTGTCAATGTTCGAGAGAGGTTGTATCATTTGCCCAGTAGGGTACACGGGATCGGCAGTTTCAGGGAAACATTTTCTGCTGCCAAAAGTCTGTGTCTTGGTCTATTCTGTCAATAGCAAGGCCGTTTGGTGTCCACACACAAAAGTCACACCATGGCTTGTTTGCAATTGCCATCTGTCATTGTATCTGGTAATAATACGAATGTGTTGTTTTTTTTTTCAGTGTTACTCATCCATCTACCAAGGAACAACAGAATTGGTTCAATTGTTCACAGGCAGTCTCTGGAGTCATGGTCCTTGCAGAATAAGGGCATCTAATCTCAAGGATTCCATGTTGCCTGCCACTAGTCTCTGTTGGATCCTCCACAAGACCATCAGGAGATGCAGCCAGCCATGGATGTTTGCTGCTGATATGTATACTTGTGCAAAGGACATGATAAGGTTAAGAAGTTTCTTTGGCTTTGACACTTATGTATGCTGTTCTTGCAGCTTCTTCATGATTTCTGCCCCACTCCAATGCAGATATTGTATTCCGAGGTGGCCTGTAAAGGATGGACTCAACCAATTTCTCAAACTTCGATCTATGTTTGACCACATTAGCAAGTGATGAAGCTGTTAGCCGCACACTCCAAAGCCTTTTGCCATAAACTATTCGGAGAAACGTCCTGATCGGCAGTAGCAGCAGCTAGCTCAGCAGCTTTTGCATCACTAACACACAGGAACTTGAGGAACTCTGTACAGATGTCATGAAGATTTTGTTGACTGGTGATGTCTGGAGCAGTGGCATCTGGCCCATAATCTTCATCTGGGATTGCTGGTGTTGTATGATACTTTTTCTCCAGACATGCACGCTTGTATGACTCAGAATTTTTCCTGGTTTTGTCACTGTCATGCTTTTTTTATGTTTGTAAGCATATGATTGAGCTACAAGTGATGGCATACCAAAAAGGTGTCTCCATGTATCTGTACACCATGTTGGACCAAGAGTAATGGACAAGCCTGCAGTCATACATCTATGCTTAAAGGATCCAGACTGGATTCTATTTATCTGTTTACCTCCATTCATTTTTGCACGGACCGACATAAAGCACTCAGTCAAATTTGTTGTTTTGTTGCCAATCAACTGATGGGCCTTGTTTACTAGTCTATCTCCAGCCCGTTCCACTTCAAAGAGGAGGTTTGGAGGCAGATCATCAAGATTTATGTTTCTTGGATGGGCACTTGCTACTTCAGAACACCACTCGGAGTTACAGGACTCATGGTAGCCCAAATAATGTTTTGGACCTGCTCTTAAGTCCCATTGAAGCTGCATCACATTTTTGTCTCAGAGTGCTTCCGGATTGCACAGCTTGCACCATGTGTTATTTTGACAATAACTGATTTGGTAAGACCACCACGTCCACGGAATGCAGGAAAGTCTTTTGCTAATTTTTATAATTTTTACCTGTACCCGTTCACAGCGTGATTCGCACATTCAACTTTATCGACATATCTGTCGTAGGACAGTACTGTGGTGCAAATGTTGTGGAGAACTGAACTATCACCATCTCCTATTACTTTGGTGTATCTGACACCATGCATTTCCTGAATCCAGTAGCTACTGTGGCAGCAGGTATGCCTTGATGGTCTCGTTTGTTGTTAATTGCAATTTTTTTGTCTTCCCTACCAGCTTCTAACATCAGTTCAGTGAGGTACTGATCAAATAAGTGACCTAAGCATCTGTGAGAACTAATCAACATCATTAACAAAAGACACATCACTCGTGATACACAAGTGCTCTAATTAGAACAGTATCCTACACCTCCCCCTAAGCATTTGGGAGTGTGAGATTACCTAATTACAAAATCACAAATGCTAATTATCAAAAAAAAATTTTACAATAATTGTAAAATTGAAAAGTCAGTTCCAGGTGGGGTCTTCAATCAGACGATTGGGTGGTTGCCTGATCCGTGTTGAACAGCGGAGTTCTTGGGTTGCCTGAGCAGCAGGGGAATCTGGCAATGTAGTACATGTTGGCATAGACAGAGGAACTTTTCTGCGTATAAAGCGGCGGTTTCGCACCAACACCCTGCCGCTGGACGTTTTGATGTAATATTGCGGTTAGGTGATATAGCTGTGATAATGCCATAAATATCCCAAAGTTTGGTACAGGGATTTTGGACAGCAACATTGGAGCCAATTTCTATCTCTGTAAGGGGATGAGCATGTAGATTGTAATAAGTTGCAGAGGATTGCTGCGTGGCTTCTGCTTGCTGCTCAGCTTTACGCTGCCACTCTTGTGAAAATGAGCGTCTATGTGCGGGTAAGGTGTCCTCGACAGGATGGCCATAAAGCTTTTGGGCTGGGGATAACCCGTCCTTACATGAAGGAGTATTTCTGTATTGAAGGAGAGTGCGACAGAACTTGTTGTGGTCCAGAGAGTGACCTTTCCAGGAGGTATAAATAATCTTTTTCATCGATTTGACGGTTGATTCAACCTTTCCGTTACTTTGGGGGTAGTGCAGGGATGAGGTGTTGTGATGAAACCCCCATTGCAGTGCAAATTGGGTGAATTTATGAGAGGTGAATTGTGGTCCAAAGAATGTCTGGAATAGCAGTCCTGCAGAATGCTTGTCTCAACGCTGTGGTGATTTGAGATGTGGTGGTGTTACGTGTCAGGAATAATGTCAGGCCAGTCAGTGTTGACAATTAACCTTAACCAGACAATCTTGGCCAGCATACGAGCATAGGTCCACGGCAACTTCCTGAAATGGTAGAGAGGGTCGTGGTTTCTGGATGATGGGTTCCTTGTTGTTGGATGGTAAATGGTCTTGACACAGTTGGCAGTTGAGTATGATATTATCGATATCATTATCTAGACCCGGCCAATAGATGGTCAAACGGGCACGTTGTTTGGTTTGCAGTGTTCCTTGGTGGGCCTCATGTAAGTTTGTAAGCACTTGGTGATGTATACATGACGGGATAAGGAGTCTACATCCGTATACAATTAGGTCATCATCTACAGTTAATTGCTGGTGAATATTCCAGTATCGTCTGCAGGATTCAGGTAGTTGTTTACGGTGCTTGGGGAAACCATTTAATATAAAGGTTCGCAGCAGCTGATATTCCTCATCTTGTTCAGCATGCTTGCATAATTCTTGCAAGCGTAGGCTTTCAGATTGTGTGTCAGTGATGGCACGAAGTTCAGCGAAGGACATCTCAGGATTGTTATGGATGTCTATTTCAGCAAGTGTTTCAGTTGGCTGAGGATCACAGACAGGGTGGCATGATAGAGCATCTGGGGCATTGTTGTTAGCACCCTTAAGCCACTGTGTAGTGAAATTATATGCCATCAGTCGTGTTTTCAGTCTTTGAAGGGGTGGGTTTTCAATTTCATCGAGGCGATGATTGTTGAGAATGGGGATTAAAGGGTTGTGGTCTGTAATGATGGTGAAATGCTGTAACCCTGTGAGAAACAGCTTGCATTTAGAGACGGCCCAACATACGGCTAGCATTTCAAGCTCAATAACTGCATAACGAGATTCGGTGTCAGTGAGGAATCGTGACCCTACCTGGATGAGGTTCCAGGTGCCTGCTGTGTTTTGTTGGAGTATGAATCCCAGGCCATGGCGACTGGCGTCTGTACACAGACGGGTGGGCTTGTTAACATCAAAGTAGGAGAGAACCGGTGCAATGGTGAGAGAATTTTTAAGAATAGTGAAAGCTTGCTGGTGGTCAGGTGACCAGAGGAAATCATTCTTAGTGCTGAGAAACGGACGTAATGGTGTTAGTAAAGGTGCTGTGGTGTTTGTGCTGGATGAGAGTTGATTGACCAAGCCAAAGAATGATCACAAATCAGTTCTGTTGGTGGGGGTAGGGAATTTTGTGATGGCCTCGGTGATGGAGTGATCGACCTGGTATCCGTCTGCTGATAAGGTAAATCCAGCAAAAGTCACCTTGTTTTGACTAAATTTGCACTTCTCTGGATTCAATGCTAGGTGTTTGTCTGCACAGTGTTGGAGAAACTGTCTGACATGAGTGGCATGTTGAAGTTCATTATCATCATAAATAATAATGTCATCGACTACTCGACGGAAGCCTGTCAGGCCCACAAATGCCTCAGTCATATGGCAATCATAATGCTCCGGTATTGAACAGATACCATACGGGGCTCGCAAGTACTTAAATCGGCCAAAGGGCGTGATGAAGGTCGTAAGGAGTTGGCTGTCTGGGTCTAAAGGGCATTGGTGGTAACCTTTCATGGCGTCCAGAACAGTGAAGAATTTAGCCTTAGTGGCTGAAATATCTGCCACTGCTTGGGTTGGAGTGGATGATTGGTATTGCTCTCATCTTACAAACCGATTAAGATGCGAGAGGTCAACGCACATTCTAATCCAATCTGTATTCTTTTTCGGAGTGACTACAATTGGAGCACACCATTCAGTTGCAGCAGTGACTGGTGCTATAATGTGCTGGGATTCTAAGAGGTCCAGTTCTGCCTTCAACTTGTCTCTATACGCGAATGGTATAGATCGAGGAGTGTTGACACGGAATGGCTTAACATCATCAGTTAGGGAGATGTGGAATTGTTCCCCTTCCATGCTCCTTATCTGTCCATCAAAAACAGTGGGATATGCTAACATTGCTTGTTGGAGAGTAAGGGGAACTATGACATTACTAGGAGTATGTGGCAAAGTGATTTCACATACTGTCGGAGTTGACATGGGGTTAGGGTAACATGGAGGTAAGATTTGAAGAGCTTTACATACCTTCCAGGAGAGGATGGTACCATGAATGTCAGGGTAGATGTGCAAGTCATCATGATATTCTGTACTGCCAAGGTGGAATGTGACTGGCAGTCTTCCTAATGGAAACATCTTGGCTCCATTGATTGCTTTGGGGATGACTGTTGAAGGCAGGAGGGTGTTAATCCGTTCATTAAGGGTGGACAGTATTGCTTTTCCAGCTGCTGAGATGTCGGCACCAGAGTCAGGGAGGGCTTTGGTGTTGCAGGAGCCATTTGCAGAGATAACATCTAGATTGACTAATGGTGCTGAGTCAGAGGAGGCTACATGTTGAATGCTGTCTAGCATAGGGTGAGTTGGGTCATCAGTAGTAGCAGAGAGGCTACGGTGTCCTGTATGTGGTGTACGCTGTTCTGTATTAGTAAAGGGAGCATGCTGCCTAGATGGCTTACTCCGACAGACTTTGGCGAAATGGCCAACTTTTTGGCAATTGAAGCAAATCTGGCTATAGGCTGGGCATTGGGTTCGGCCAGCTGGATGGGATACAGCACCACATCCTTGACATGTAGACGTTGAGGAATAAGATTTCCGGTTTTGTGGTTTTCGAAGTGCAGCTATTGATTCTGGATTATGTAACTTAGCATGCTGCTTCTTTGCAGCTTCCTGTGCTTGACATTTGTGCACAGCTGTAGTCAATGTAAGGTTGGTCTCTTGCAAGAGATCCTCCACTGTATCTGCATCTAATAGGCCTTCGATGATTTGGTCCCTGATGTTCTTCTGAGTACAGGCGTCGGAGCAGAAGTTGCATGTTTTCACCAGCTCACGGAGAAATCATCGAACGATTCGCCAACTTGTTGGGTGCGTCTGCGAAAGTTCCTTCGCTCTACCGTTTCGTATACATGGCCATCTATGTATTGTTTAATGGCGCTAATTATAGGGGCAACACTCGCTCTTTCTTCGTCGGTTAAACCAAGGTTTTGAACAACTGACAAGGTGTCATGGGAGAAGCAAAGAGTGAGTGCTTGTACCTGTTTGGCTGCGTCTTGGTCGGCGAGTCCAGACAAACTGCAGTAGGAGTCCCACTGTAGCTTCCATGCTGCAAAATCGGATCCACGGTCCACCTGTAGGTCCAACTTCGGGACGGAAAGTATATGTCGCCATGGTTCTGGGTGACGGGTGAACAGGTCCGGTATACCGATCAATCTACTGGGGAGAAATGGCGGCAAAAACAACACTTAGACAAGTAACACGTAACCTTTCTGGGTGCCTCTTGCCGGCACCAGGGAACCAGTTGGCGGGTTAGGATAGTATTAAAGTCACTACTATCTAGGGTTCTACAGTAGCTCGCAGCGCCATGTGAGAACTAATCAACATCATTAACAAAAGACATATCACACGTGATACACAAGTGCTCTAATTAGAACAGTATCCTACAGCATCGTTCAATGTCTATGAACACTGGCTTTGATAGTGGAGGAATGCCAATAATGCTGAGAGACTGCTCCAGGTTGCTGAATCCACCACCTGTGGCCATTTGACCCATGACAGCGGCGACGTTACTTTCATGTGTTGACCTAAATATGCCATCTTTTCTTGTAACCATTATTTTATCACTTGAAGTGAATTTGAATTCTTCATGACATTTTTCACATTTAGCTAAAAAAGTGCTGCTAAGGCCATCCCGCTTTACTTCTCTGATCAACTCTACAGAAGCTTGACATGCAGCACTGTGATTGGTGATTTTGTGAATTGCCTCCTGTAAACTTTTGAGGCTAATGACTCGGCTACCTTCCAGATGTAACCTGGCACGAGGAACATCTCTTGAGGTACTGGTATCAAGGTCGGTGCTGGTGTTGGAAGTGGTGCTACCTGGAGTGGTGTTGGTACTGGAGAAGGTGGTGTCACTACTGGTGGAGATGGTACCAACTGAAGTAGTGTCAGTACTGGAGGAGGTGGTACTAACTGGAGTAGTGTCAGTACTGGAGGAGGTGGTACTAACTGGAGGTGGTGTCAATGCTGGAGGAGGTGGTGCTACTGCTACTATCTATGGTTGTAAATTATTTTCTGTGATATATTTATATTACATTTTAACAAGACTTACCTTCACAATCAGGTGTTGATTCGTCACACTGAGGGCTCATGTGGCTGTTCCACCGTTTGTTTATAGATTTTCTTTTGGCTGCAAGTGTTGACCTGCAACAGCTCTTCATTCGTTTTTGTCTTCTAGACTCTCTACCCATGTCAGGAATAAAACTTACTGCCAAAACTTTGCATTCGATGCGCATGTAAGACCTCCCCTTACCTTTGGTTGTCTATTCGCTCTAGCTTTTCTTCGCGACAGATAACTTTCATTACGCCCTTGTAGTCATACTTGTGATTATTATGTAACAGATTGCATAATGTGGTTTTATACATTGCAAGGCTTCTTAACTGTAACAGCGCCTGTTTGCCCGCTTGGCCGCCACCTTGACTAGTAAGGAATAATGAATATCGGTGTAGTGTTTATAGCAGCTAGGTTTCATGGTTTAATTAGGGTAGTTTTTATAACAATTGTGCATTATTTGGAGTACTTGGCTGAACATATATTATAGATGTGTTTTATGTTGTAACAACACAATGCCACATTATTGCATTGTTCCTAAATGTAAACATATCTGGAACCCCTGGGATATCATTTTATTGTCTTCCCTTGAAGCATCCAGCTGTTATTCTCAAATTGTGGGTTTTTAGAATTTGTAGAAAGAACCCTTCAAGAAATTCTAAGTGTACATGCACTTTGAAGGTGGAAAATGAAAAGGCTTCAGTGTTTACATGGATCGATCAAAAACAAAGAATAAAAGACCTCCACCAAAAAAGTGTAGAATTGACTCATCAGATTTTGACTTGGAGCAATCAGCTGGAGCTTCTGAGACTGTTGATCAATCCTGATGAAGTTGATTCCGGTATTCAATGTAATCCTGATGAATTCTGCCATAGCAATTTGTATAATCCTGGTGAACATTCCAGCACTTCTGACTCTTCTGAGTGAGGTTGACGGTGATGATACACAGTCAACAGATGTAACCATCAGCTGCAGTCATGATAAAGGAATTCAGTGTAGACCAGACAGTATTGACTGTAGTACACAGTGCAATACTGTGCTTAAAGTTGATGTAGCAACTCAGCGTGCCAAAGTACTATCACATACTGCAGTTCAGTGCTACTAGTATACAGGTAGATCACAAGGCTACACAAAAGATGTCTGTTTTAAGAATGTGCAAGTACAAACTGATGAAACAAATGAGTATGTGTCTCCATTTAGAATTGAGCAAGTAAAAAAAGATGACAAATTATTGAATTTCTACACTGGATTTCTATCTTTTTGCATTTATTGACATGCACTAATTTTCTTGGCCCAGCAGCCACTGTACTGTCCTATGATCCATCGAAAGTTATTGAAGATGCAACTAAAACTTGTGCTGTTGGACATCACCACATTTTTGATCCTTTAAATGTGTTTTTCTTAATGTTATGTCGACTTGGACTTGGTTTGCCAGAACAGGATCTAGCCTTCCGATTCCAAATTTCTCAACCAACTGTTTCACGGATTTTTAATACTTGCATCAACTTTCTGTTTGTCATATTCAGCAAAGTTCCTCTTTGGCCTAACCAACAAACTATTGATAAATATATGCCAGCTTCATTCCGTGCGCTTTATCCAACAACAAGGTGCATAATAGATGCTACTGAGATATTCATGCAAATGCTATCAAATCCAACTGCACAGCAGCTAACGTTTTCCAGCTATAAAAACCACAATACACTAAAGGCTGTTGTAGGCATATGCTGTCAGGAGTGAGGTATGTTACAAACCAATTACCGTATACCCGGAAATTTTCGTGGTACGTATATTTCACGGATATGAACCTTCCGTGGATTTTCACGATTTTAATTTCACGGATGCCTTTTGGTCAAGAACTTTCGCGTTATTAATTTCACGCAAAAAGGTGATTACCAAGAGATTTTTGTTCGACCACATCGCGAAGACATCGATAACGAAAAATCTCGATTTCTACTTCAAGCGCCATACTGATGGACAAAGTGCATCCTTACCTAACAGTATATTGCAGGCAACGATTGACGCTGTAAACCGAGAAGTGGGGGCCATTGTAGGAAATGACAGCACGAGTGGCAGAAACACACGAGGTGAATATATAAAAGTGACAGACGAAGAGAGAGCCATCGTTGGGGAACATGCTGCTAAACACGGAACTGCCGCTGCTATGTGCTTTTTCAAGCAAGATAAGCGCTTTCCAATTTTGAAGGAAGCTACTGTGCGTGGATGGAAGAATCTATATCTCAGAGAACTTCGTATCCAGAGTCAGGGCAGGAAATGTCATGCCCCACCAGTCCAAATCGAAGTACTACCATCAAAGCGTCGAGGAAGGCCCTTTCTTCTTGGAGAAAAGTGGGAAGATGAGGTAAAATCATTCGTGAAACTCCAGCGTGACAAAGGGTCTGTTGTCAATACACAAACTGTAATGGCTACCGCTGTGGGTGTAATTGTGAGTCACGATGCCAATCTTCTCGCTGAAAATGGTGGCCATATAGATATATCTAAAAGCTGGGCAACACGGTTTTTGGAAAGGATGAACATGGTCAAGCGAAAGGGGACAACCACAGTCAAAATACTTCCAACAGATTTTGAGAAGGTCAAGAAGCAGTATCTATCAGATATTTGTTTCATGGTAATAATGGAAGATATTCCTGAAGACCTCATCATTAATTGGGACCAGACTGGCCTAAAGTATGTGCCAGTATCAGACTGGACATTTGCTGAAAAGGGGTTCAAGCGAGTCGAAATTGTTGGTCTGGATGACAAGCATCAGAGCACTGTATTGCTGACATGTACAATGAGTGGTAAATTACTTTCTACCCAGGTGATCTATGCCAGTAAAACCCCAGCTTGTTTACCCAAAATTGCATATCCCAAAGATTGGTATTTGACCTACACTGAGAACCACTGGTCTAATGAACAGACTATGTTGGGGTACTTGCACGACATTTTGATACTGTATGTAAATGCGAAGCGTGCAGAATTGAAGCTTAGTCAGACACATTCTTGTCTTGTACTGTTTAACACCTTCAGAGGCCAGACAACACCTAACTTTTTGAAAGTTTTGGAGGAAAACAACATCCTTGTAGTAGAGGTTCCTCCCAATTGTACAGATCGGCTGCAGCTGCTTGATCTAGCCGTTAATAAGCCACTGAAAGATTGGATGAAAAGACAATTTCATCACTGGTATTCTAAGGAAGTTGAGAAGAGAGTAAAAAATGCTACAACTGAAGATGGCAAGGTGATTGATTTGAAGCTTAGCCAGTTAAAACCCCTTGGATTTAAATGGCTTACGGAGGCCTGTGCATATGTGGAGCAGAATGATTTTATAAAGAATGGGTTTGTTGAAGCTGGAATTACTGAAGCCTTATCTTCATGTGTAGCTTCAGTATAAATACCAGTGCTGTAACCTTGACTGTAAATTTAGAAATTGTGACTAGCTACAATTACATGAGACATTAATAAGAATTATGTACAAAGTTCAGAGTTCATAATTTTATGGAGTAGTTGGGAATACTTCAAGTTTCAATTCTGACAAGCAGTGGACGAGATGATCACGCATTGCCAATTCTTTATAGGTCATCTTTATCGGGTCCTTTTCATATGCCAAACTTGTGGCATTGGCAATTGCATATAATCCACATTCTCGTCCTCCCTGCTGTTTCTCAACATTTCTTAGAACAGTAATATTGCTGGCTGCGCATCGAAATTGTTTTCTAACAAAAGAAACAGCTTGATCACTCCATCTGATATAGGTTGAATCGTATACTAGGACTTTCTTTCCTGAAGCCCCTATGGTTGTAGCACAAACCCAGTGGTCTTCTTCAATTTGAAAAATCTGTATAGCATTTTCAGTTGATTCTTTGTGCGGTTTATCTTGCAACAAGGTTAATCATAATCCATTAATTTTGGGAAAGGTCATCTTTAGTAGTCTCTGAGCTGCATTGATATGCTTATCGGAGAGCTTCTCACCAATGGTCAACAAATGTTTATCAACAGTAGTCAAAGATATATCTTTAATCTTAACCCATGTGACATTGCTCTCTTGTGGTTCTGGAGGAAAGTCATTGTCTACTGGCTCAGTTTTTACCAGCGTAGCTACACAAGGCATACTAGTAGATGTAGATGTTGTATCAACTGTCATTTGGGTCATTGGACTATCTTCATCAGACTTGTCATTAACACCATCAGTATCTGCAACTAAAGAACACGAGTTTTAAGAATTTTCTAACATGCATTACATACGCATCTTCAATTCCACCAAGACCATCTTGTTCAGAATTAAGCCGGTATTGGGTTTTCTTTATTGAATTCTCTCCACCTGTAAATCTGTACATGCAGGGTATTTCTACACCACCTTGCACTAAATCAACAGAGTATCTTGGTGATCCAGTCACAGAGGCTACAATATTGCCACCCTGCCTTAGAAAAAGGGTGCAAATGTACAAAATTGTACGAGGAACATGACCCACTGTACCAGTACCAGCTTTCTTTAGCGCCACAGCATAGGGGTCGTGATCATTTCTTTCTTCGCATTCACAACGCACGATTTCACCCGTGAAAGGATTTGGCCAAACGTCCTTGTAGACGTGATATCCACGAATAGCAGTGTAATTATTATGGAGAGTAAACATTGCCAACATTTCTTCTGGTACACACAAGGTTATACGTGTTGAATTTCCATGTCTCCTTAATAACGCTCACGTAACCACAGAGACCCAAATTTTCACGTGATGAATTTTCACAGTAGCTTAAGTAACCGCGAAAACCGTGAAAATTACGTACCGCGAAAATTTCCGGGTATACGGTATGTCAACTTTAGACCTGTTTAGAAAATTTCTGGCAACCTAAAGTTGCCATTTTTGGCAACTTTTGAACTGCTCACAATTGTTGAGCAGTAAAAAGTTGCCACTTTTGGCAACTTTTTAACTGCTCATAATTAATATGGCAATTTCTGAGCAGGCCAAAAATTGACAAAACTGGAAACTACTTACAGCTTCCAAAATTGGTGACTTCTGTTTTTGCTTTGAGCAACCACAAGATAGTGTTCAAAGCTACTAATACTGGCAATAAATGTACTACTCGTTTTATAAAGGATGATGAACTAATCGATTGTGGGATTTAGTTTACCAAAAATGGCAATTTTTGATATACAAAAGTGCCAAAATTCGCAATTTATATAATTGCCACATCTGGCAACAAAAAGTTGCCACTTTAGGTGCTCACAATTTCCATTTTAGGCAATTTCTGCAATTGTTATATGTGGCACAGTCTGAGAAAACCGGTCTTATCGCCCATGTCAGCACATTCGATTTTTCACCCAGGACACAAAGCTACATGAATGAACTATCTAATTCCACAATACAAATCAGCTAGACTTGAGTGGTCTGGTTTTGCTGGCTGCTTTTCCCAAGCCCAGTGGCGATCCGTATGTGCGGTGTGGGGCCTTAATGGAGCTCTGGTCAGCCTGGGGATGGCTGTATGTGGCTGCACAGCTCTGTGGTGTTGAATAAGTACCTCTGCTGTGAATTTCCTTTCATTTTAGCCAATTTTGAGACCTCAATGGCCCAAAACTTGGCCTAATTCATCCCTACGCCTTCCTTTTCAATTTTTGAACACCATCTTTTCCGCCTTCCAGGGCCCCCGCCTCCCACCCATTTTGCAGCTCGCCTGATACAGTCAACCTCGGTTTTAAAACTATCTATAATGGCGGGAAACTTAGTTGTTGGCTACTTGCACAGTGGATGCTCTAGAAGGTAAGGAATTGGTGTAAAACGTGTGAAAATTTGGTACACATAGCTTCAACCATTGGCGAGCTACAACACACTAAATACTTAAAACCAGCATTTCTCAATACTTTTAAATAGGTGATAAGCCCAGTTTTCCCAGACTGGGTCACATATATGTATTAATGAAAGTACATCATACAATACAGTAGGACTGTATATTAGGAATCATAAAAATTTGCACCTTTTCGCAAAAAATAATATGACCAGAAACCAGCTTCACAATCCCTTCATGGCACCTTGGCAGTATTGGTTAGGTAGAATCAAACCGAAAAGTGTCTTCAGAGTGACTAAAATCACTTCAAGTAATAAGTTGATGCTTTAAGAAGATGCTTATTATACCACGTAAATAGTCTATTCACCCACATACCTAGGTTGTAATCATTATATCTCTTCGGACAATCAGTTTCAACTGCCCTCCAAATTTGAAAAAAAATCAACTAAAGCATGTGCGAGTTTTAGTGATTTTTCTAAAGTGTTGCGAAAAGAAGAATAACAAAAAAAGTGAGTGAACTTTTATGTGGGTAAGAAGTAAATTTGTATTGTAGGTGGCAAATTGCCATTTTTGGCAAAAATGTTTACTTTTGAAAGTAAACATACTATAGTATGTTCACGTTGAGCTGAATCCTGAAAAACGGCTAAAAATTAAAAGTGGATTTTTTCTCAACAGAGTTAACATTTCAGTCAACCAGATGATTATTGGTAACAGCAAAGGTGTCAACAACAGATGTGTGCGGTTTGACTCCATTACAAGTTCGGGAAAGGGCTGTATTGGACACTGTACTTATATGGCTTCCCCATTGGAAATGTATTGGGAAAATTTTGATTGACCGTAAATATTATGTCTAACATTTGAACAACAAGATTTTGAAATATTTTTAGCGGGTCAAGCAGTACTACAAATGAGCCAAATTTCAAGATCATGTGTAATTGCATCCATGAGTTATTAAATGTTTTTGAGGGTTCAGCTCAACGCGAACATACTATAGCCTGCCAAAAGTAATAAGGCATTGTGACTGTACTAGATTGCAGCAACCTGACTGATATTAAAAATAACAATATATAGTTATCCCTTATATAATAAATTCCGTATTTACGTGGTTAAATGCCACAGTGTTCATTACCTTAGTTGTCAAATTGATGTGGCGATTATTCAAAGTCTACCGCTACTCATAAAACTTCATTTAAGATTTTAAAATTGATTGTGGAACCACTCAAGTGCAGCTACTATTGAAAGTGAGGCATCTAACCAAGTAAATAAGATAGATTATGTACATTTCATCAGTAGCTTGTTGATCACACTCATATTTTAAGCAGTTAAAATCTACGAAAAACTGAACAATAATATTATTATATAAAAGTACAACCCGATGGCGATGGTAATCAAGTTGGTAGCTCCAATAACAATTCTGTGGAAGTGCCAAGTCATGATGAGGAGGAAGCTGAAGAAGAGTGGGAGAGAAGAGAACAAATAGAGGTTACTATATCTCCTATATCATCAGACAATGAAGAGGAGGTTGATGATGAAATTGTACAAGAAGAAAACAACAACCGACCATACAAGGAATTTACACCCTTGGCCAAGTGTAGGTGTAAAAGGGTCATTAAGAAGCAGATGTGATATGGACAATCTTAATGCTTCTGCATTGTAGAAACTGATTAACTTGCATTTACTAAATCAACCCATTTATTGAATACTATAATTAAAGTGGGATAACACTTAAGCACCATCTAGTTGTTGTTCAAAGCAACACAGTCAATGCCAGTTTTAGAACAGTTTCAGTTTTGGCAACCTTTGTCCAGCTTGAAAAGTGTCTAATAGCTATGATGATTATGTGTAGTTAAGAACTTGCCAATTTGGTCACAAAAACTTCCAACTTTGCATTGCATAAAAAGTGATATGTTTAGTTGCCAGAAATAGCTAAATTTCCAAAAATGGTAATTTCTTGCAACCAAAAATTTCCAAGTTTGGTAACTTTTGAACCGCTCACTAATTTCTCAGCATCAAAAAGTTGCCACTTCTGGTAACTTTTGGTAAACTAAATCCCACAATCAATGTGTTTTTCGTCCTTTATAAGTAAAAATACAATTACTGCCAGATTTGGTAGCTTTGGAGCACCATTAGTTGTGGTTGCTCAAAGCAAAACAATAGTTGCCAATTTTGGAAACTTTCAGTTTTTGGAAACTTTTAAACTGCCAAAGATGGCAATTATGGGTAACCAGAAACTTGCCAGAATTGGCATCTTTCCTCTGCTGCCCAAATCTTTTGAACCATCAAAAGTTGCCGAAAAAAGCTACTTTTGGTTCCCAAAAATTGCCACTTTTGGTAATTTTTGAGCAGTCTATTAGTTTCCAAAATTGGATCTGTAACATACCTGCAGGAGCGGTTTGTTTTGTATCCGATCTGTACTGGGGAAACATTTCTGATAAAAAACCAGTAATGGAATCAGGAATTTTAAGGCTCTTTGAATGAGGTTATAGTATAATGGTGTATCGAGGTTTTTTGATTAACAATATCCTACCATCTGGAGTACAATTAAATGTACTTTCCTTGTTAAATGAAACAGGACATTTATCAGTGAATGAACGCACTACCACAAGACAGATTGCATCACTGTGAATTCATGTAGAACGTGCTATGGAACGCATCAAGAATTATTGTTTACTTAATGATGTCCCAAATACAATGCATAACAATATTAACCAAGTGTTTTTTGTATGTTCAATACTAACAAACTTCCTCCCTCCACTTGTGTCATGAATACCACTACATATTTTTTTTTTGTGAAATTTTACGTCAAACATTAATCATATTCTATGGAAATTTTGTGTGTTTTAAATATGATCACACAACATGTACAGCAATAGTAATTTTACAAATAATCGGCGAATTACAATACAGTGGAACCTGTCTTTAAGTGGTTACCTTCTGGGCCAAAGTTTCTTTGCCTTAATGGTAGGATTAGTATCTCATAAGAAAGCTTAAAGTTGACCATTTTAGAGAGGTGGCCACTAAGACAACTTGTATACAGTTTAATCTTTACGAACAAACAGCCTGAGAAAACAATGTTACATACTTTACTAGTACAGGTAGCATGTAATTCATGTAAAAGTTTCTAGCACTAGAGCATTTCTTTGCCACACCTGTTCATCAAAGTTAATGTGTAGTGTTTCTGTTGACTTAAGTGTCCATACAATAAAATTGCAGAACTGTGCTCCAGTAACATCCATAGTTCCCAAAACTTGGAAATAGTATGCATGATTATCGTTCAGTTCCACCTCACTTTTATCATTCAAGTAGCAAAAAAGATCATTGCAATGACTACAAGCTTCTTGTACTGTTAGCTTTGCAGCAAAATAGGGACTTTTTTATTTCAATAATCCCAATGACAGTGCCAGATTTATCAACAATCACTCCATCAGGACTGGCACCTAGGTAGGCTGGATTTCCAATGTAAATGCCACTCTTGTGCAGGGTTAGATGGGGATAACGCAGATCCACATCCTGAGGGTACGTACTCCTCAAATACAATGCTTTCATGTTCTCCTCCCCATCTTCTTGCTCTAACCGTAGATGGCACAGTCTTATCTGACAACAAAGATTGTGCAAGCTTCTGATGATTAGACCGGTATTTAATGACTGCACCAAACTTTTGATGCAGTCAGCCTACAGTAGCGTTCTTCATTCCAGCGTGCAATAGGACTGAGTAGAGGTGCACCGATATCAATATCGGTATCGGTATCGATACGTATATCATGATATCAGTATTGGTGAAAAGTTGACTTTTTAGCAGATATGAGCAGATATTACACATAAGTACTAAAATTGTCCAAAGCATTCTGTAGTTTATTTGGTAGTGCAATGGTTAAAGTGTTTGTTCGCTTCACATTGCAAAGGTTGTCATGGTGGCTAGGGTTCAAATCCTCAGTTGGTCACACTTTACTTCCTTTTTTGTCACCACCTTTTCACAATTCTTTGTGTTTTTCTTTAAATAGGTTTTAGTGACCACCTTTTAAGCTTTTTGCCACATTTTTTAACACTTATTATAGTGTTCATACTGAAAACCTTTTACGTTCAGATATCAGTATCGGAATTGGTAATTTTTGTAACCAACATATTGGTTATTGGTATATTAGAAAATTTCCATATCAGTGCACCTCTAGGACTGAGGGCGAGTCTTTATCTCAATGTTGCTTCTATGCTCATCCTCAGTAGTGTATCTTTAATAAACTGTTTACCAAGTTCTTCAGTACTTCAAATGATGGTGGTAATGCATCTTAGACAACTCATTCTTAATGTGGCATTGCACACTTCTTGGAGTTAGCGGCAAACTAATATCAGGATTGTTTCATCTATTGGGCCACATAATAAGTGAAGAAATCCGCATGCTGTTGGTAGTTCTTGCACCCCAGTCCTAAATCATCACTAGTGGTCTTTCTCATGGTAAGTGGACGTGGATCATATGCCTTTCTTTCACATCTCCTCTTTGCTTTCTGTGCATATGATGGGACAGGACACTTGAATGATATTTCTTCTGCCTTTTTAGAATCTAAACGATGCTTTCTTGGCTGATTCCATTTTTGAAGAACAGATGTACAAGCTTCTCTTATTTCTAAAGTGGCATTTCTTAATTTTACAAAGTCCTCTAAGCAGAAACACAATGCCACCAAGTGTTTACAACTGACCATTGGCCCATGGCCAGCTGGACATTTGCAATCTGCACCACCTGTGGACATCTTGATAGTCAGGTTCAAAGAATAAACATAATCCTTCTTCCTCTTGGATAAGAAAATGGCCTTAACCTTACAATCATCACCTGATGTAAATATCTTGGACATGGCCCTCGGAAAACAGTTTGTATCCTCCTGCATTATACTCTTCCAATCTTGATGCTACAGTCCATCTTCTTCTCTTAAATGTACAAAATAGTCTATCAAATTTTTGTTTGTAAAGTTACACATCTTAATGGCTCATCACGAATCTTTACCCAAACACAATCAGTAGGTACTTCAAGTGATAAAGGCAAAGCTGTTTCAGTAACTTTGGCATCTCCAAGGTGGTCTTTCACTGTACTACAATATATTTAAAGGCAATCTTATTATGATTACAGTCAACAAATTAACCTCTGCACTAATTCTTTCCATTTGTTAGTAATTAACTTCCGTGTGGACAGCCTGTATTTAAGTTCAGCAACCTTCATACGACCTGGATTGATGCAACTATGGTGTGCCATAGCTATCTAATGAAAAGAAGGTTGGTATATAGGTAAGTACTAAAGTGCAGTAAAATCGCTATTTCATACAACTCCACAAAACTACCTAAAACCATGAAACCTGCTATAAACACCACACCAATATTCATTATTCCTTACTAGGTTAAACATATATTTGCCTACATATCTTTAATATTATTCGCAAACGCAATAACTCACCTCGCCCAATATTTCACTGTACTTAAACCACCAAAAATGATTTCGCATGTAACTATTCTGCATGTAATTGCATAGCACGCGCGTATGTGATACAGGCATAAAACGGTGGATATAATGACCACTGAGTTAAACTTAAACGGCTTCACTACTTTTGAACAAGTCCCATTCTTTAAATGGTTTATTGTGTGAAGAAAAAGTCTAAAGATAAAATCTTGAATATTGATTCGCCTGCTCAGGAGGAATTCGAAAATCTTTGTTTCATTGTAGTAGACCAATGGCTACATGAGTCATGGACACTTGTTTATGTCACATCGAGATGATCGTAATTATGTTAAAGATGCTCTCAGATTCAGTCTATTAAACTTTCTATCAAAATTCATACAGTGACATAACTAATAACAACTAAATTATTAATATTAGTGATTTAGTCTCTGTATGCTCAAACATTACTAGACTGCATTTTTGTACCGCACATAATAGAATCTATTGCTGTAGTACTCAAAGCCCATGGTCCAGCATTTCAATGCTGGACCACTATTTGAATTTGTAAAAAGATCAAGATACTTTAATAGAGCAGTCATCGTAATACACTCTAATAGAGCATTCAGTACAGATTTTAGCCACTCTTCTCATTACACTGCTTGGTCTAAATCATTTACATTTATGTTAATTGTCTTTAAATTGCTTTTCAAAAGTTCCAATGAGTCAACTGCATAGCATTGCATTGAGCTAATTGATCATGCATTTAATGCTTTTGCAGTTACAATCAAATAATAGCCTTCACATACCATTTCAAAGCATATATTTTCAAAATTTTCCTTGAAGGAGCATGCCCTCAGACTCCCTAGCTTGACATGCTTAGCACATGCAGTTGATCATCACATGAAAGAGATAATCTCTAACTTAAACATCACATCAGATCAATGAAAAGTATAGTGTGCATGACTATGACCTCCGTTGCAGTCCATGGATGGCCTGACCACTCAAAATATCTCTGGAGTAAGTCAGTTTTTTTGTGTTGAGTGCAATTAAACTAGTCAAATAATTGAAGCATGGTATACTGTAGATTAACTAAGCTGGAGCATTACTTATGACATGTAGAAAAACCTCAGAGTCTTCTGAAGCAGTCCAACCAGAGAGTCAACCTGCAAATGCTGTACCACCCATGCTTGAAAGTGTCTGTGAATCAGTTGAGTCTGAAGCAGACTCTCTCAATTAAGTCAATGTATAAACTTAGTCTTGGTAAAAAAATTTTCCTAGCTACGCCACTGGTATATCATTGCATTCACAAGTTACAGCCATTTTTGAAAGCAGGTATAATTATTTTCCTTGTATAGGCTGTACAAATCAATCTTTCTGTTGTTACTACTTTGAAGGGCTGTAACTCCAAAAGCTATTGGCCGAAACTTTGCCAGAGCATACATTTGGCTATGTAGATGATAAATGTGACTGGATCTGCAAAAATCCCATATGTTAATGCAAGCCTATGTTTACAGTGGAATATAAGCGCAATGGGTGAAATAGTCATGAAATTCAAAAAAAAAATCCATAAATTTTTTGAGTGCTTGTTTTACAATGAAGAAAGGTGATAACAGGCAGTATCATGATCCCCAAAGCAAGAGGAGTTTAAAAATCTTTGTTTTGTGTCAGTAGCATTAATCTGCCTCATGTTAGACAAGTGGTTTATTACCTTTTTCTCATATTTTTGCCTCCGTCGTGGTCATAGAAAGGGCCTGTAAGACAAAACTTACCCAGCAATGGATTTGCATATTCATGGAGAACCCAATGATGTAAGTTGCATCTTGGTAGGGGACTGCATTCATAAGTTATGACCGTTTAAGTAAGTGCCTGTAGTTTATTTTCCCTATTGTTACGGTACAAATCGATTTTTTTGTTGTTGCCACTTTGTATTGCTGTATCTTTGAAAGTTCGTGGCTTCTAGAGTTGAACTTCAGTTGACCATTCTGTAATAGAAGTCTACTCGGCACGGATTAACACACTCATACACACACTACAAGCGCTAATAGGAATCAATTAAAGACACACGTGCATTCGTTATAATTAAGCTTGTGGTTACAGACAAATAAATACCTAAATATAACAGTTCAGTTACATTACAATCGTCCCCCCTTCTAAAAAGCTTGTCCCAAGCTTGGTAAGTTACTAAGGTTGAAACCAGTCTGGTGGTCTTCTGCTGCGTTGTGGATAACGTGATTCAGAATCAGACTCTGTGACATGATGTGAAACTTGGAGGGGATACCAGTTTGATGAAGAGTGTCCATGTGTTGGTAATGTGTTATCAGTCTGTGGTACACTTCTGTGTTGAACCCGGTTAGTGTGTACTACTTTAGTCTTTGTCCCATTTGTGATCTTCAGATTTATGGGAGTCTTAAGTTCCACAACAGTCCACTTGCCTTCCCATCTAGGTTGCAATTTACCACTTGTTGGGATGGACAGCCAAACTGGATCTCCTGGTTGAAATGATCTAGTTTTGGAATGTTTATCGTAGTGAAACTTTTGTTTCTGTGCAGCAGAGGCCAAATTCGGTTGAACTAAATCTTGTAAGTGTGGCAGCTTAGCTTGTAGTTCTGCGGAGTAAGTGTTCGAATCAAAGGCAGTTGGTGGTTTAAATGGTGAAGGTTGTGGCTGATGTCCAAACATTAGTTGGAATGGAGATACGCCTGTTGAAGAGTGCTGTGCTGTTCTATATGCATACAGTACCAATGGTAAGTAACGCTCCCAGTCATCTTCTTGATCCACATAACATCTTAGCATTTGCAATATAGAACGGTTAAAGCGTTCAACCATTCCATCTCCTTGGGGATGGTAGGCCGTGGTTCTTGACTTCTGGATGCCAAAGGCTTGCAGCACTTGAGAAAAAAGACAACTTTCAAAGTTTCTACCTTGATCAGAGTGTATGACTGTTGGATTCCGAAAGTTACTGCATAACTTGATGACAGCATCACTGATTGAAACTGCTGTCTGGTCACGAAGTGGAACTGCATCAACCCATTTAGTAAAGTAGTCCATAATAACCAGTAAGTAGCGGTGATTCTTACGAGAAATTGGCACTTCCAAAATGTCTACAGCTAGCTTCTCCCATGGGTTGCCAATAGGAACATTGTGAAGTGGTGCCTGAATAGGAGATGGTAACTTGGACGCTTGACATGTATTACATTGTTGACAGTATTGTTGTACATTACCAGCCATACCAGCCCAATATGCCTGTTGTTGCAAACGGCTTAAGGTTTTGAGGTACCCTTGGTGACCTGCACTGGGAACATCATGTGCCTCTTGTAAAAACTCTGATTGTGAGGTAGGTGGTACAAATGGTACAGTGACACTATCTGAAGCTGGACTGGGACAGTAAGTACAACAAATGACTTTCTCAACAATACACAATTGGTGCCACAATTGAGCATACCTTCGTAGTGGTGATTGTCTCCATGCAGGGTCATGTGGTGGCTTTTCTGGTGTTGACAATATTGTTTAGTAGATTTGTTGAAACACAGGATCTGACTGTTGAGCATCTTTTATTCAAATGGTAAATTGTTGAACAGAAGTCATTGCTACTGGTTGTGATGAACTATGAATAGGAGAGCGTGACAAAGCATCAGCATTCACATTGAGACTGCCTTTACGATAAACTATTTGAAAACTATATTCCTGCATGGCCAATGCCCAGCAACGCAATAACCCTTCTGTCTTTTGAGCCGAAAGCCATTGAAGGGGAGCATGATTTGTGAGCAGTTGAAAGGAGCGGCCAAGCAAGTAATGCCGAAACTGTTTTAAGGCAAAAACTGCTGCAAGACATTCTTTCTGTATTGTGCTATACTGCTGTCCAGCACTGTTCAATGTGCGGCTGGCATAGGCTATAACACGACCACCTTGTTCTAAAACGGCACCAAGACCCACAGCACTGGCATCAGTTTGCAACAAGAAAGGAGCTGCAGTATTGGTGAAATCTGGAAATGCCAATATTGGTGCTTGAATAAGCATAGACTTCAGTAGTGAAAAGGCTTTATTGCAGTCCTCAGTCCATGAAAAAGAGATTGACTTTTTGGTCAAATTGTGAAGAGGTGCTGCAATGTCGGCAAAGCTTTTGATATATCGGCGGTAATAGGATGCAAGGCCAAGGAATTATTTTAGTTCTGTAACATTAGAAGGTGGTGGCCATTGATGGATACTGTCAACTTTGCTGGGGTCAGGATGCATACCACTGCCATCAAAAATGTTACCCAAATAAGAGACTTTGGTAAGCCTATGTGACACTTTTTTCCACATAGGGTCAAGCCGGCATCTCGAAGACATTGAAAAACTTGACGTAAATGTTGTTGATGGACTTGTGGTGTTGGGGAGTAAATTAGTAAATCATCGAGGTATGTCATGACGAAAGGTAGTCCTCTTGTTACTGAGTCCATTAAACGTTGGAAGGACCCCGGGGCATCTGTGAGACCAAAAGGCATACGGCAGAATTGATATAGACCCATGCCTAGACCAGGGCAGAATGCTGTCTTTAGTTGATTGTGAGGAGCCACTAGTAGCTGCCAATATCCACTATGCAAATCCAAGGTCGTAAATACTGTGCACCCTGCTATTTTATCCTGCACTTCATCTGGAAGAGGTAAGGGATATGCATCTTTTACTGTTTGCTTATTAAGTTGGCGGTAGTCAATACAAATACGCAATTCACCAGATTTTTTAGGAACAAAGACAGCTGGGGCCATCCAGGGGCTGCTGTTCTCAGTGATAATTCCTTGTTCAAGCATTTGTTGGATTTGTCTTTCCACTTCATTTCTGTAATGGGCTGGTACTCACCTGGGAGGTACACGGATTGGAGGACGCTGGGTAGGAAGCTAGTGAGGTATGACCAGGAGTTGTAGAAAAAAGATCTTGGTATTCTGAAATAACACCAGAAAACTCAGCTGTTTGGCAATAGGGAAGATCAAACTGTTTTGGAGCTCCATAATCTGGAATAGCAGAGTCTGTGGTGACATCCAAAGCATCTTGTGTAGCTGCTACATGGTATACAAGTGGCTTGTGTTTAACTGCAGCTTGCCAAATACGTTGCAGGTCATCTGTCAGAACAGTAGTGGGTGTTGAGAAGATCTGGATAGTTCCTTTTGAAAATCCACAGTTAACTTGTGCTGTTGAAAAAAGTCAACACCTGCAATAGCTGGAGCAATGAGATCTTTGACAACAGTGAATGTATGTACAATATCCTGTTTCATACCAGGAAGCCATATCACAGCACTGACACAATCAATAATTGACATAGTATCACCTGAAGCAGTCTGAAGTAATACTTGTGGTAATGGTCTAGACTCAGTGGCTGGCAATTTCTGCACAAGGGCCTGTGACAAAAGAGACACAGATGAACCTGAATCAAGTAAAATGTCACTATTTATTCCACCAACCTTCCCTACTATACTAGATGCATGTGTCTTTACAGTAGCTATAACAACAGTGTTCATAGGGCTTAAGTGCGAGGGGGACGTCTGCTGCCCCATACAGACATCCCCTGGTCGTTTCCCTGCCAGCAATCTCTTGCAAAATGTCCTGGTCTACCGCAAGTATAGCATCTTTGATTAGCTCTTCTTACTGGACAATAATGCTGAGTGTGCCCTGGCTGCTTGCAGTAATAACAATGTTGTGTACTTCCGCTCTTCGAATTTGTGGTAAGTGCAGCCACCTGTTCTGTCAGCTGTGGCATTTGACTTCTCAGTTCGTCAAATTCTGTTGCACGAGTGGATACTGCTGCTGTAGGTTTTTCTTGTTCATTAACTGCCATCAAAAGCTTTGCTCTTTCAACAACAGCGTCAAGGTCATCTGCCACACCGACAGCGTGCAGCTGTCTACTAATGGGTCCAGGCAAACCTGCCAGGAACTGGTGTAATAATAATGGCTTGGCCGCTGCTGCTGTCAACTCCGGCATTGCTTGCTTTAGCAGTTGCTTAAGGTCGTGAAGGTAAAGAGCGATGGCTTCTCCGGGGCGAAGCTTGCGAGAGTGAAATTCTTCTAACAAGACGAATTCTGTAGGCGCCATCTTGCTGATCAGACTTTTCTTTGCTGTGGCGTAGTCTGCCGTACTCTCCGTTGATAATTCCAACCATACCGCCAGTGCCTCTCCTTCCAATAACATGGGCAGTTTCAACAATTTTGTTGCAGCAGTCCACTCATTCGCAGCGGCACAAATTTCAAAACGTTGAAACCATTCTTGAGCATCACCATCAGTAAAAGACTTCGGTATGTTAACATGTTTACTAGCCATCCTCTGCTACCAGTGTAATAGAAGTCTACTCGGCACGGATTAACACACTCATACACACACTACAAGCGTTAATAGGAATCAATTAAAGACACACGTGCATTCGTTATAATTAAGCTTGTGGTTACAGACAAATAAATACATAAATATAATAGTTCAGTTACATTACAATTCCTTTGGCTATGTATATAAAGGAATGTGATAAAATGAAATTCGAAAAATGTGCTAACATATGGGATTCTTGCAGATCCAGTCACAAATATTCAACAATCAAGAATTTGAAAAATGTGCCATTATGCCGGGTTTTCACAGATCCAGTCACAATCGAGAAATGAAATAGGGATTCATGTGCTTAAAAGTATAAACATGATAGGCGATGCAAGAAAATCCCAGCTTTGGCACTGAACAAATTATGTCCTAGCTACGTAATATAGGTATGTGTATTGTTTCATGACTTTAGTGCACTGCAGTACCTACTAATTAATAAGTTTTAGATACACTAGTTCATTTACTTTCTTAGCAATGATAGGTAGTATGTGCATGCATGGCTATTTTACATGGCTGTTGTGTTTGATGGCTGCTTTGCTATTTGCAGCAAGAAAATAATTTTGTTGCAATGTGGTTACCTTGCAAGAGTAAGGTGATGACAAGGACAATTAAAGAGATTACGAGGTGCGGTATTCTTAAGAACCTCACTGGGCACATGAATTATATTCTGTATTCAGCACTCAGCTTTCATGCCAAGATTCCAGGTTTTAGCCTTCTTGTGGGTCCCTAGTGAGTTAGCAATGCCAATAAAACAGCAATAGTAATATAATAGTATTATAGAAGAAAGTTACAGATATGCTATATCTAATCCAAAACAGCCAAGCTGTAAAAAAAGAATGCGGCCCTCAAAAAGGCTATGGTGAAAAAAGATGTGAAATCCAAGGTGGCGACCAAGAAATGGCTGTGATGGTAGGTTAATGGTAAAATTTTTAGTAATGACAATTCAGGTGAATTTTGGTGCCACTTGGTCTTGGCACAAAATTCACCTGAATTGTCGTTATTAAATTTTTACTATTAACCTACCATCACAGCCATTTCTTGGCCGCCACCTTGGATTTCACATCTTTTTTCACCATAGCCTTTTTGAAGGCTGCACTCTTTTTTTACAGCTTGGCTGTTTTGAATTAGATTTCACTTCTTTTTGTATTTTTATGTCCCAAAGCCAGCCTATGGCCGGCTTTGGAGATTTTTTAAACTTATCTTTTTCTTTACCACAGGAAGAAGAAAAGATGAAACAGTTGTTAAATACTTTAAATATTTCTGATTTTATCAGTAAATGTACCGATTATATATATAATACATATATTTATTATAGAACTCTCTACATGGAGGTTTCTTTGTAACTGAACACTCTACATGGTGACTTCTTCTAGCTGATCTCTCTACAGGGTGATTTGTTTGTAGCTGAATTCTGTACAGGTGATTTGTTTGCAGCTGAACTCTCTACATAGTGGTTTCTTTGTAACTGAACTCTCTACAGGGTGACTTCTTCTAGCTGAGTTCGTAGCTGAACTCTCTACAGGTGATTTGTTTGCAGCTGAACTCTCTACATGGTGGTTTCTTTGTAACTGAACTCTCTACAAGGTGACTTCTTCTAGCTGATCTCTCTACAGGGTGATTTGTTTGTAGCTGAACTCTCCACAAGGTAATTTCTTCTAGCTGATCTCTGTACAGGGTGAATTGTTTGTAGCTGAACTCTCTACAAGGTAACTTCTTCTAGCTGATCTCTCTACAAGGTGATTTGTTTGTAGCTGAACTCTCTACAGGGTCACTTGTTTTGTAGTTGAACTCTCTACATAATGGTTTCTTTGTAGCTGAACTCTCTACAAGGTAACTTCTTCTAGCTGATGTCTCTACAGGGTCACTAGTTTGTAGTTGAACTCTCTACATGGCGGTTTCTTTGTAACTGAACTCTCTACAAGGTGACTTCTTCTAGCTGATCTTTCTACAGGGTGATTTGTTTGTAGCTGAAATCTCTACAGGTGATTTGTTTACAGCTGAACTCTCTACATGGTGGTTTCTTTGTAACTGAACTCTTTACAAGATGACTTCTTCTAGCTGATCTCTCTACAGGGTGATTTGTTTGTAGCTGAACTCTCTACATGGTGGTTTTTTTGTAGCTGAACTCTCTACAAGGTAACTTCTTCTAGCTGAACTACGTAGTTGAACTACCTACAAGGTAACTAGCTGAACTCTCTACAGGGTGAATTGTTTGTAGCTGAACTCTCTCCAGGGCAATTTATTTGTAGCTGATCTCTATACAGGTTACTTGTTTCTAGCTGATCTCTTGGATCCTTTTCAGGGTGACTGCTCTGTTAGGATGACTGCTCTATTAGAGTATCTCGATCTTGCACTTGCTATACCAAGTTGGATTTCGTGTTATAACTCCATGGCTTTAAGTCTGATTCTTCTACACCATTGAAGAGCCTTTCTTAGATGATTACTCCATCTGTACAGCGAATTTCAAAGCATTACCCCAAGCGGTTTTTCTGGTAGGCCTGGCAAGTAGTCGTTTTTTATTAGCTAATCTCAATTGCATAATTGTTACACACTGTTTGTTTTTTCATTGTATCTTCCTGGTTTTTAGCTCGATTTCTTTCAAACCACAAAAGGTTTGAGGTTCAATAGTTAACCTATTCACCCACCAATTTTCAGCTTCTTCCCATAAGCGGTTTACCCTGTAGGCGTCACAACATATTGGTGTTATTTTTCGTGAATAATTGCTAATAACTCTTTGCCTGTTTATTGTATTCCAGGCAAAGTTGGTACAGAGATGCACCTTTATACCCCCCTTCTGTGGGCCAAATTTCAAGGCAATCAGATATGGCGTTTGCGTTTTATAGCAGTTTTTGTAAGTGTGCAAAAAGAGGAAGAAAAATAAGAAAAAAACAAAGGAACTAAGCCAATTTTTGAAGTCGCTTATCTTGGGAACACTCAAAGCGATTTAGCTAAAATTTGGATTGTGGAGTACTAAAGGTGGAGGACGTGTCCACAGCAAAAATCATCTTGTTTCATCCAGGCAGCACAGAGCTACAGAGGTGCAAAAATTGCGTTTTCTTTCTTCCTGTTAATATACTCATGGGTGTTGCATGCCGGTTCTTGGGCCGCATGACACACTACCATGTGTCTTGATTTTGGAGCAAACATAGCTACATAGAATGTTCTAGAAACATTTGGAACTTTCATTGGTAGAAATATCAAATTATAAAAATTTTACTTGGATTTCGTAACCTTTACATTTAGAACACTCTAAATAATGCTTCTGGTGTGACTGGGAATCGTCACTAATCTAGTTGTATGCAATCGTCAATGTGAAATGTATGGGAGCTCAATCACCAGACTTCAAACTACCAGAGCAGTCACTTCCTAGTTGAATTGTGATAAAAGAGTATATATTGAACACAAGAAAGCTGAAGGTTAGGTATTGTTAATTCTGCCCATTTTTTTTTTTGAAAACTCCAATATGTAAAGCGTTTGGAAATATTGTGCTTGGAAAAAACACGTTGTGCATACAAAATACATCATACAAAATGCACTGGACAAATACGTGAAATTAAATTTTTGTGGTAAATTTGACAAATATTTTGATATGTTGAGTCAATTAATCTTCAATTGCTACTACTTTTATTATGCATAATCAGATCTGACCATAGCCATAGTGGGAATTATTAACAGGAATACGCTTGTGCCACTTAGACATCCTCTTGTTCTTGATGCAAGGCCCAATCATTTGCAACATTATTTGTACCAATATTATCAGCTCACTATTAATTTTGAGAATCTTTGTATTAGCAGGCATTAAAAGAACTTGCTTATCATGTAGACAATCTTTACATCTTCTCACACAGCACCCTAGCATAGAACCTTCTTTGATATTTGATAGTAATCACAATGCATAAGTTCCCTCCAATTCACATTTAAACTTGAGACCACATGATACCGGGCTGTATTATCATACACTACAGTAGTAGTATATAGTAGGGACCACAAAGGAGTAGGCATGGCCCACGGATTAATATCACCCAAAAAGCAGCCTCAATTTCCCCTAACGACGATCAGGCAGTATTGGTTAGGTGAAACTAAGCCGAAACAAGCTTTCAGATCGACCCGAAATGCTTTCAACAAGTTGCTACGGAATTTTAAAAATAATTTATTTAATGGAATTTTCTACTGACTGAGTAAGTAACTGACTGACTGATGCCTTCAGACAAGAGTAATTCGATAACAGCTAAGGCTACGGGCTTGATTTTTTCACTGTTTGACGTCGCTTTGTCCCGACAGGTGCCTTTTGGCATACCACAGTATGTACAATGCATTCTTCATGGACTTACCAGTGTCCTCCTTTGTGTCCCATTCATCTTTGCTGACAGCGAAAAGTGTCAATTTGGCGATAGCACATGATGGCTTACCTTCACGTAACGGAAATTGTCCGTACTTTTTCATAGCGGCTATTTTGATAGCAGAGGTGCTTGTCAAACAGTTCTTGATTCGTACTGTTGTGTAATGGGTTGAACACAGCCAACAACAAAGCGTAATGGATACTTCACTTTTTGTACGATAATTGATATAACTGGGGTGCGCGGCTTCATTTCTTTCGGAATGCGTCTTGGTGTGCAGAGGTGCTTTTCGAACAGTTCTTGATTCAAAAATGCTGCCTAACGGGTTGAATATAGCTGACAACGAAGCGTAATGAATACTTCACTCTTCAGACAATAATTGGGGCGCGCGGTGCCATTTCAGATGCGATATGCGTGGGTTCACCAGTCATAATAATCATTTACAAAAAAAGTTAACAAACGAGTACAAGGAAAAATTTGGAATTTTCAACTAGAGTAGGGACCATAGCACATCGATAAAAAGTACTGAAACAAGCTGGAGTAGTGCACAATATTAAATCACAATAAAACAATAAGAAGTGTTATATCCCTACTGTGCATTTCCATTATATATGGTATCTTGAGCACAGTAGGGATATAACACTTCTTATTGTTTTACTGTGATTTAATATCGTGCACTACTCCAGCTTGTTTCAGTACTTTTTATCAATGTGCTATGGTCCCTACTCTAGTTGAAACATTCCAAATTTTTCCTTGTACTTGTATCATATAGATACATAGTTAAATATTGGCGAAATGCAAGGGATTTCCCAAGATAAGTACATCATCAGTGGCAATCTTCATAGTTAAAAGCTGCATAAGTAGTATTGTGAGAGATTGTCTCATTGAATCACGTGAGTTACAAGATTCACCTACTATATATATATGTACCACTTTCACACCTCAGATCAAAGGAAAGCCAGTGCATATATATCACATATCACACTGACTCAGAATGTTAATGAGATATGTACCACTCTGCGTGGGCAGTTCAAAGGTACCGCCAGTGCCATAATTTGTATATTGCACTGCTGCAGACCGCAGCGAGTGCATTACGCACTGGGTGCGGTTTTGTAGACCACAACGAGTGCATTATAAGTTATAATGCACCGACCGCAGTGCAATATACAGATATTGCACTGGCTGGGGTTTTGTGCAGCATAGCACAAGTGCCGGTGGCGAAGACCACTACGACACCTCACCTAATAGGTGGAAAGACACTTCACAGATCACTCGAATTCTTTTATAACCTGACATGTAAAGGTCGATTGTGGGCCATAACGTCACCAATACGTATAATGTTTACAAGCAGCCAATGGCGATCGACAAAGCCAACACGGGTGGCCACAACTCTAGTCTACATATATATAAACGTACTTACCGTAGATTCCCTAAAAATTCGGCAGAAATAAATTAATTCCGTTCGTGTCTGGCCAAACAATTAGGAAAAAATGTACTAACCCGATGTTGTCGTCGAATTTTTAGGGATCTATCGACTATCCCTAATACAGTCTGCACGCTTCATGGCTATGTTATTTGCTATCTGCTTACTGGTTGCTTTCTGGATTTCTTTCTACAGGGACCAACACGAACGCCTTGTGGCGGAATTGACGATACTGGCCGCAACACTCACTTCGCTGCAGCACTAACTTATATACCGTGATTGCCTACATTATCCAGGAGAGATGATCAATGTCATTACTACATCGCTTTTGTATACAGTCACTCGACACTAATAATAATAGAAACTACAATCAATACTATTAAACTAGCTATCTCGTGAAATCTTGCTAGCTCCCAGTTGCTGTATTAAGTGTTCCATGACTTAACAGAGTGTTACATCTGAGGATGTATCATGTTTGTGGGCTCCAGGAGAAATGTTATTCTGTGAACAGAAACGAAGATCATTTTGTGGTAGCCGCAATGTCACACGATGATATCGTTGGGCACGTTCATTCCGTGAACAATTTCACACTTGGTGCTTCATCCAGCATTGAGGTAGCATATTGTGTGAGGTCACTGAGAATCCTCAGTACTAAAGAAACCTTCATCAACTAGTACTCCAAGTGCCGAAAAATTAGCGCGCTTATAATAGAAACTTTCTTTCTGCTTGCCGAAACTTAGAGCACATTGCGTTCAAAGCACGGGGAGTGCCGAATATTTAGAGATGCCGAAATTTTAGGGAATCTACGGTATACACCTTACTAGTCTGGTGCCATCTTAGCCCAGATTAAACTGTAGTCCACTTCGACAATGACTCAATAAAACAAATATATTCTAAATAATACTAACCTTTACGTTCGATTGTGGTAACCAGTTTTGTCATGCCACCAGATTCGAGTTTAGCCAGTGTAAATAGTAAGAATTAGACTAGTATCGTTTAGTAGTTAGGTTTTGTTTACTTAAACCGTCTATTTAGCTGCTTTTTTTTCGCTCGAGAGAATCACTATGGTGATTAGTCTGGTGCTTAGTCTATATGGCACGCTGGCATGCTGAGCACTACATGATGAGAGTCGAACAGCAAATGCAGGCTAGTGATATAACCCATAGCGTACTAGCTTTCAATATCTCAGGTGGCTGCAGTACTGCAGGGGGAACGTCATCGCAACATCTGGCTTGGTTACCCACAATCGATGTTAGAAACCTGGCCTTTATAAGTGTTACAGCTGTCTTGTGAGACTCTCCCCACCTATTAGGTGAGTGGTACATAACAGTTATACAACGTGCACTCGTGCTCTGCCTGTATAAACGCACTTGCCTTCGGGCCTAATGGCCCTCAGGCTCATGCATTTATATCAGGCAGAGCACTCGTGGCCGTTGTATAACTATATAATACGCACTGCTACCAGTGCGTATATCTCGTTAAGGCAGTGCATATATCTCGTTACACACTGCCTTAACGAGATATATGTACTGCCACCAGTGCGTATATCTCATTAACTTGAGACATTGCACACCTAATAGGAGTGCACACTATATCCAGAAATCATCAGATTTCTTTGATGTTATACTGTTCTTTGATGTTATACTGTTATCCTCTTCTCTTATATAGGGAATCAAGCAAGCTGTGATTGTGGGATTCAACTCTGCCAAACAACCTCTGATTGTGAGATTCAATTTTAATACATCAACAGTAGTTTGTTTTTTTACTTTTGTAAATGTAGCAATTAAAGTAACATAATTAATACTAGTCTCTTAAAATTGCTATATTAGCAAAAATAAAATAATGTATTAAATTGAATCAAATTGAATCCCACAATCACAGTTTGTTTAGCAAAATTCAATCCCACAATCACAGCTTACTTGGTTCCCTATATAAGAGAAGGGTATAGCAACTAAAGATTTTGCCAATAAAGTGGGTCTACATGCTAAAGTAGAACATATTAGTTATACCATGGGCACTCGTGCTTTGCCTGTATATATGCACTCGTGCCCGTGGTATAACTATTACATATACATAACTATTACAAATATATATATATATGTAATAGTTATACCACGTACACGAGTGCGTATATACAGGCAAGGCACGAGTGCCCGTGGTATAACTAATATATTCTACTTTAGCATGTAGACTCACCTAATTGGCAAAATCTTTAGTTGCTATACCATTCTCTTATATAGGGAACCAAGTAAGCTGTGATTGTGGGATTGAATTTTGACAAACAAACTGTGATTGTGGGATTCAATTTTAATACATTAAACACTAGTTTGATTTTATTTTTTTTGCTAATATAGCAATTTTAAGAGACTAGTGTTAATTATGTTACTTTAATACTACATTTACAGAAGTAAAAACAAACTACTGTTGATGTATTAAATTGAATCCCACAATCACAGGTTGTTTGGCAGAATTTAATCCCACAATCACAGCTTGCTTGATTCCCTATATAAGAGAAGAAGATAACAGTATAACATCAAATGATTTCTGGATATAGTGTGCACTCCTATTAGGTGTGCAATGTCTCAAGTTAACGAGATATACGCACTGGTGGCAGTGCATATATCTCATTAACATTTTGAGTCAGTGCGATATGTGATGTATATGCACTGGCTTTCCTTTGATCTGAGGTGTGAAAGTGGTACATATATATATATATAATAGTTATATGGGCACAATGTGGAGTCTATGAAATTTATAAACCCGAAGGCCCGGGCTGTAGCGCACGAGAAAAGCGAGGACGCCACTGAGGGCCTGAGGTTTTATAAATTTCCCACATTTTGCCTATATAACTGCTTTAGATTACTTACCTCATCCACGGATGTTTCTGCTGTAGGTTCGGAAAAAGTGGCTGGTTTTCTTGCAATAATTCTAGTGCCATGGCAACTGTGCATCCTCACATGACAAAATAATCACGCTCATTGAATCACACACGTGAACAATTCACAGCGATTGGATAAACCTAGGTTTTAAGCATATGTTATATTGTGCCTGAAGGCGTGGAGTATATTAGAATTCAAGATGGAGTATATGAGATTTATTTCCCACCTAAAACAGCCTAAATAGAGTCTAAATAATAATTATACGGGTACAATGTGGAGTCTATGAAATTTATAAATCTTAAGGCCTGAATCTGTAGCGCACAAGCGAAGCGAGGGCACTACTAAGGGCCTGAGGATTTATAATTTCATAGACCCCACATCGTGCCCGTATAACTGCTTTTTACATTACACTCAGATTACTTATCTTGTCCATGGCTGTTTCTCCTGTAGGCTCAGCAAAAGCGGCTGGTTTTCTTACAATAATAATATTAGCACCATGGCAACTATGCATGCTCACGTGACAAAATAAGCACCCTTGTTACATCACTACACGTGAAAAATGCATACCAATTATTGGATAAACCTAAATTTTGAACATATGTTATATTGTGCCTGAAGGTGTGGAGTATATTAGAAAACAAGGTGGAGTATATGAGATTTATTACCCACCCATAACAGCCTAAATAGAATCTAAATGTATATATATATATATATATATATATTGTATATATATATATATATGGCGTGGAAAGCTGACGGTAGGGCACAGGCCCCAGTGTAGCTACGCCACTGCATAAACTACTGAAATACCAAACTGGAATGGCTGTAGCAACTCAAACTTTCCAATATGGTGAATGTAAACAATATATCGCTATATAGTTGCATTGTAGAATATGGGTTACATTGTGTTACACAATACTTAGGCAAGGCCAAACTTGGAGACAGCGGAGCATAGGATTGGTTCTATTCATAGACCAACACAGCAAGTGCACACACAGGACAGGTATGTTATTGGTGTGTAAAGTATAATTGCATGTTCGTTATTTACTGGGGTAGTAACTTATGAGAGTGTGCAGGTAAGTTAGATAGCAGAACTACATGCATATTGCTAAGCTAAGGCAATAGACCACTTTACCTGAAGCTATGGAATGTTAATTGGATAATAAATTAGGTATTGTGTACATGCTATTTTTGACTCTGTTGTGTCAAGTGGTAGTTCTATAGGTGGTAAACCCTGTGTCCAAGTTTCACTTCAATCCAAGGAACTGTAAGTCTGTGAGACACTTGAAAATGTGAGACACTTGAGAAAAACATACAAATTTATATGGGAACCAAATATGTGGTTTAGAAAATATGTACTCCCGACATTGCCAATCTTTAATTAAATTCCTCATGCCTTTAACCCTTAAACCCGCACGCGCATCGGCGTTTTTTTATAAAGCTCAAAATACACACAATTATTATTACTAATGGATGAATGTGTGATGGCTTCTAAACTGGCAATTTATGAAGCTTGTCTAATTACATTAGTCCAAAAACCACCTATCAATGGAAAGTACATTCATTGAGCTACTTAGACAGCGATGAATAACCATTGTAACAATATTGACTCACTTGTTATGACGAGCTGAAGATCAACGTCTGGTTTCCCCTACCTCATGAACGCATGGTCTGGCAGCCATTTTTATGATTGTCTGAATCACATGATCTTTATATGCCGTGATTCTCCAATGTGTGGCACATCTACTAGCGTTTATTTCAGCTCGATACAGTGAACTGGGACGGAGTTATGAACCATTTTCTGGAGGTATGTAATGGCATGTGTGTTTTAATTGCATAATACATTTGTCGAAGGGTAAATCCCTTGGTATCATTTTATTCCTTATTACATCACAAATATATTGGCACAAATTGCATAGCCATAGAGTTATTAGTTTAACAGCTATAGCATTTTATTTGAGGCCATGCGTAAAAGCCGATTTATTGGCGTATGCGTTTTCAGTGCATTGTTACTAAAAATTACTTGCGGGTTTAAGGGTTAAATAAAGTGGTCTATTGTAGTACACACAGGTGCAAACTATATGTGGTGATAAGTAGTGCCTGTCCTGGCTATCAAAATTTTTTTGACAAAAAAATGCCAAAAGTAATGTATATTAACTTATTTCATTAACAAAATGGCCATGAATGAGTAGGCATATGATATATTATCCTGATAGATTGTGGCTGGTACACTTGCATATGCTTTGTGTGAAGAATTCCACTGCCCTATACGTATTACTTGCATCATTTCAATGTGCTTAATTAACTAAAATTTCATACTAAAGTATATGTATAGCACTGGAGTTGGGTGATAGGGCGATATCAATGAAGCCACACAATTATTGTGGGTAGTATATTGGAGTATGTGAAGACGTGATATTCATTTACGGAGAAAATTGTGGTGTTGGGAAGTGGGTCAACCAAGCCTGGAAGTTCTGCAGAAGTTATGCTTGTCAATCAGTCAAACACCAAATCACCTCTTTGGAAATATCTTGGTTCATTTCTGACACTAATGGTAGGTCAGTGTATAATAACAAACTACAGTGTAAGCAATTCCATAAGGTAGGAACAGCAGTACAACAAACTAATTTTATTCTATCACCTTGAACACAAGCACCAAAACTAGGCTTGAAAAGGATGAAGATGCTTTGAGTTTAGCACCCATGAAGTCTGTAAAGGAAATACTTGAAAGTCGATTAAAAACTAGTGGCTTTTCTCCATGCAACCTACAGAAGCTGAATGCATGTACATAGATACAAATTTTAGATTAAAATATTAGTGTCGACATACTGTGGTATTTTGTCATATTGTCAGTTATGATTTGACCTATCGCCTAGTACTGAAACAATGCTAGGCTGTTAGCTAAAACAACCAGTACAATTAATTTAAATAGGACTCCAGTGATAAAGGTAGTGAAAGAATGATGGTAGCCAGAGGAGGTAGGACATGATCGCGTGATGTGTACGTACTGTAGATTTTTAGCATAGGGTCTAGTTCTAGTAAACTGTGAAGTTTAGCACTGGATTTATGTCAGAAATAGCAATTCACTAGTGTAGAAATTGTTTCATGTGTTGAGCTTCATTAAGCTCCAGCGATTTTACGATGAATTTTGCAATAGAGTGTTATTTAGAATAAATTCTTATCTTATTTTCAGGTACCGGTGTTATTGTTCATTGTATTCTTATTAATGCAATTGACTATGGCATCTACAATGATGCAAGTACTGTAGCTGGTACAGTTAGTTTTTCATCAGTGTAGTGATCATTGGAATTCAACTATATTATGCAAAATCGTATGCGTTATGACATCATGTCCCCCAGATGGTAGTTACCACAACCTAGCTATGTGCCAAAATCCCTACAGAGATGTAGCCAAGGCTGGGAATTTTCCCAACCATCACAGTTCCTCGCCCAACCATCACAAGTAGCTAGTAGTTATATGCTACACTAGAATCATGGCAGCGCACAAACAACCCTGTGACAGTCTATACTATAACAGCGCACTTATTTATTTGTTTTTTTTAATTGTAGAACCTCAAATAATGAGTATAATTACAATTATCTATAACATTAAGCACCAGCATTGTAAGTGGATCAGTACTGTTGACCCGCTCTACCCACTGATCCGAATAGTAATCTGGATGGAACCTGGATCTGACCCACATGTGACCCAGTTTAATTAAAATAGGGGCGTGCCTCAAGAGCTAGATTAAAAGTCCACAAGTTCAATTTCCATTAGTTAGTCTTGTATTTTTTTTTACAATATAAAAAGAATTGTCTGCAAGAAATGAGTAGCTACGTATTATCAAGTGGGTGTGGCTCCACGCAAGTCCACATGCAGCAACAACAATTAAGAATTTCCAGAAGTTAGTTACCTACATTTCTAGTAGCAACATGGATCCGGTAATGCCATGTGTGCCCACAGAGAACAGCCAATACAATTCCGATAAGTGGGTGTGGCTCTACATATCCCACACAGACAGCAAAGCATATTTCTGGAAGGTATGTGTGGCTCCACATAAGTTTCTTGAGTGTTTACAACTGCATTTCCACCAATACAATCAAACTTATAGTCGCACGTGATCTCATCCGGGTCAGACCCAGATATTCAGTGAAGTGGATAAGACCCACTTGACCTGGACAAAATGTGACCCAAATGACCTGGATAATCCGGATGACCCAGCCCCCTTACAATGTTGTTAAGCACTTTACTAACAATTATAAATACAAATTCAGTGAAGATTTAAAAGTATTTAAATCACTAGAATTTACAATATCTGGGGGTAGACTGTTCCAGAGTTATTAATCACGTTGAGGAAAGAAACTATTCTCTTACGGATCAACACGTACCACCAGGCCTGCATACCACATTGTTCAATCATGACTCCAAACAAGCTTGACAAAGGTCTGACTCAAATCCAATTGATTGACATCACGGGATGTATTTAGGGGATCCCTTGGAAAGTCCCTTTCACACCACAAGTAGATGTATGTGATACTGCACATTTGAATTTTCAAAATGGAGTCAACAGTCTTATGCTACGTAGCACACTAAACGTCCGAGTCATTTGGATTAGTGAAATATTTTGTTCCATGACATTTCAGTTCAAGTGTGCTACAGAAAGTGTCACACGCCCAAGGCTGTACCCCACCGTTGAAGTCAAGTGGAAAGAAGCAAATGTTGTTCTAAATCATTATATACTTGATGATATTATGCCATGTAGCATGATGGAACAGAGAATGTAGAGAAGGTCAAGACATTGTAAAGTGTCACGTGTACCACACACTGACTAACCAATTACTAAATCTATGTAAAGCATACATTTGTTGTAACTCAATGAGACCAAACTGAATCAGCCTGCTACTTAAGGCATATTCCGGGTTTGCTTGGTTCATACATCAGCTCCCCTGACCTTCTTTTAGGGCACGACATTTATTGGAGCATATTGTAGGTCTCTACTGCCAGTTGATTAAGCTTGCAATTTAGATATGATGAATTGTTTTTATACTTGGTTCTTGTCCCAGGATCACTGATTTTGGTGTCATGTGATGTTCACCAGAAAGCAAAGTACAAAGCAAAATTAGGAACTTGAATCCGGGTAAACAAGGGAGACCATTTCCACCTGCAGCTTCACCTATGGATAGTGTAACCAGCATTGGAGAATACCAGAGCTACAGGTTATAGAATACCAATAGGGGGAAAGTTTCAATGGGTAAAAGTTTTGTGGTAGAGAGTAAACAAACTTATTCGCAGTTAAAATTTCACGCTGGATGAAAGTATGGCAGTGCCCGCTCAAAATGCTTAGCCGTGCACATAAACAATGCACATTAATTTGTTGATAAGTGAGTGTGGCTCATGACGATTATGATGCGAACATACACTGGCACCTGACAATGGATTAAAGTGGGCGTGGCTCAACATTGGGTGTACACACAGCAACGCATGTGGCTTCGTACATGCCTTCAGATTGCTGCAACACACCTTGATAAATGGGTGTGGCTTCATGTATGATTAACAACAGACAGTGATGCACAACTCAAATAAGTGGGCATGGCTCATGAAAGAAGCTGGGCTGTTACAGGACTTTCCACATTGTCAAGCAACTTAACTTACGTGACACGTCAATCAATCCGGACATCACAGCTAGTAGCAGCATTTGCGGGGAACCTTTCAAGGTTTTTGACAGAACCGTGAAATCTGCGAAAGTTTAGCCCATCGAAACTTTCCCCCTATATGGTAGAATATAGTTAGTGGGTGTATCAATTTGCATGCCATGCAAGCAGCATAATATGTTTACACCATAGCACAGCTACCTGTAGACCTTGTGTGCATACACTTTTCATAATTGAATGCCTCACATGAACATGAGTGTATTTTTCTATGCCCAACCCTCAGAAATTGGCTGAATTCCTACATCAGCATGTTGCTACCATCTGTTCACTATCAAAGTAGGAATTTTTTCCACATAGCTATGCTGTAATAGCTATATACCATTATTCATTTCATTTTTATAAAGCTGTAGCTTGGATCATTAAGGGGTATGGTCATGGCATACTCTGATTGTTAAAAGCAAGGTAGATTGTTTAGGAGGCATATTCATTCCATGCGATTATTAAGTGCTGACAGTAGCTAAATAGTTTTGTTGCTTCTGAATACACTCCTCTAAAGAAAGTGTCAATGTTGGGAATTAATGCTTCAGTGTGGTTTCCTTGGAAGATGACCATGTAATTGAAAATAAAAGGAAAGGCAAAGCACAGAAGGCAGACACTCATCAAAACTAGAAAAGGCACATCCCACTGGTGAGTTTGTTATTGTGGCATGAAATGGTGGCCATGCACTGCTTTATATGTCCTCTAGCCTTGCGACTTTTATTTTCATTAAGGCTTTACAGCACAAGTACAGTGCTGGTCCTACAGCCTGTTTAATTAAGTATGACTGTGATCTGGCAGGCAGGCAAACCAAAATTCGAATTTAGGAAAATTTTAAAAGTCTATATTCAGTTTTCTTGTTTTTAACACTGGATTTGAAGATAGATTATTCTGTAAGAGTGATTTTCATCACATAAATGTGGTACCCATCATTTTGAGAAGGGGGGGGGGGGGGGGGACTCTACTCAACAGTCAGAGGTGCTTTACTGGCTCAAGCAGATTCTGATCAATACCAGAGAGTTTTAATTGACCCTACACTGTCCTGGACCTTACACGGTCTCTGGAGTATGATCTCCATTCTTCACTATGGGTCACTGCCACCAGCAGAGTACTGTGTACTTTATCCTGCTTTGTGATTCCTTTGCTTGATTATTGTGATGGTGCTTGGTGTCCTACTAATGACCAGTATGGCTGAAAGTGCATTCCAAGTTCATTTAGAAAATGCCATCATCTATTACCTCCAGATTATCTTTTACTTTAACAGAGTGTTGATGATACCATACTGCTATTCAAGTTTAAGTCCACAAGTATAAGAAAAAATTAGGAATTTTAAACTAGAGTGGGGATCAACTAGAATATAGTGCACCAATAAAAGTACTGAAAACTTGAGTTGGTATATTATGACAGTCAATTACTGTAACACAAAAAGAAGTGAATATCCATACTGTGCTGTGGAGTTTCCGTAACTGAAATTCACAGTAGGGAGATTCACTTCTTTTGTGCTACATATTATGTTTCTAGACACGATCAGGAAGGATCTTAAATCAACAAACAAAAGTATGCCATACATGTACAAGTTCCATGATACAACAACACGCATGCATACACACACTCATGATCATCGATTACAATCAGATATAAATACCATATTGATAATTACAAATCAAGTAGAAATCACAATTACAATTATAACTATAAGTTCAGTAGATACACAACATCTCCCCCCACTAAATCTGATGCATCCCTTGACTGTCAACATAATCTTTGAAGCGTGGTGGAGGTCTTCTCTGTCTTGTGGGATATCTGGGAGACTCCGTTGACTCAGTTCCAGCATCTGTGACCTCGTGACCTTGCGAGTCTGCATCAGCAACAGGTTCAGACTGTTCATCAGCTTGAGCTGCAGTGTCAGATTGTCCGTAGTGGGAGGCCGTAAGGCAGAGTTATTCCCAGGCATGACATCCAATTCACTGTCAGCATTCTGTTGTGAGTGGTCTCGGTGAACACCTTCACCACTGGCTTCTAACAAATGGTCTACATGCCTACGCCATACCCTCCCCCCTTGGACCCGAACTCTATAGGATACTGGCCCTGTCTGGTCTACTACGGTACCCGGTATCCACCTTGCCCCATTGTAGAAATCTCGTGTCATAATATGCTGCCCAGCAGCAAACTGGCGTAACCGCCGGTGAGTATCTACAGCAGCTTTCCGGTGTAGTTGCTTAGTTTGCACCCTTGAGCCTATATTAGGGTGGAGAAGATCAAGACGCATGCGTATAGTACGGCCCAAAAATAAGGAACTAGGCGATGCACCAGTAACAGCATGTGGGGTAATACGATACTGTAACAAAAACTTCATCAAACCTTGCTCAACTGGAACTCCCTGACTCAACCCTGCCTTGAGAGATTGTTTCATGGTTTGGACCATTCTCTCAACAGCACCATTGGAGGCAGGGTGGTATGGAGCACACCGGATATGTTTGACACCATTTAACTTCAAAAACAAGGAAAATTCTTCAGCTACAAATTGGGGGCCATTATCTGAAACAAGTTGTTGCGGTAAGCCATATCTAGCAAAGCTTTCTCGAAGAACATTAACAGTTTTGGTAGCGGTAGTAGTGGACATAATGCACACTTATGGCCACTTAGAGTGCGCATCCACTACTAATAAAAACATCTTACCGGCAAAAGGGCCAGCAAAATCTCAGTGCAAGGTAGGTAAGTAAGAACCACACTGATTTTGATTCAGACTATGTTTGTGGCTGGTGACTCCTTAGTGTTCAGTCTTGTTTCCAGGTGGAACAGTGGGTGATCTTCCAGCCAATAATACATTGCTGTGTATACTACTACTTTAATGTGAATCTCCAGTATGTCATCTATGACTCAGTAAGTTGGCAGAGACTAAAGGCAACTGGTAGTTAAGTGCCGGTATACATCAGTAGTGTGGCAATGTCACATTGATGTGTATACACTATACACAACTTATTTCCTTTATTTGGGACCATAATGTTGATTGTGCCTAGCCTTCACCACCTTGTCGTACTTCTTAACTGAGTCACCTCCAGAGACCTCTCACACCTACAATATAAACAAATCAGTTAATATCACTATAGCTAACTTGTTTTTTTGTGTGTAAGTTGCATTTTAATATTGTGATTTTCTGACTCTCCCTTGCCTGCGTATGCATGTGTATCATTTCCACTGGCACACACACACACTGCTCTGAGTGCTGGCCATGACACTGTTTACACATGCCCATTGGGTAGGTTGCAGCATTGGTGTATGTACTTGGTTGTATGTGACCCAGTCCTAGTTATACAACCAAGTACTAAGAATAATAAGAAATGCAGTCGAGATTACATCATAAATACTGAATAATGAAATAAATAATAAACAATGTTTAAGAAAACTACAAGGCCTAAGGCTTTGCACTCACTGGGAATAGAATCCATGTTGTATGAATAGACAATCGTATAATGGCCGGGCAGGTATTTTCGTGGAGGTGATAGAAATGTATAACGATTCTATTTAACACTGATCAAAACACTAGCACATGATTCCAATTAATTGACCAGGTGCAGCAATCTAGACGAAGAACTACTGATAATTTGTTTTTGAAAGTGTTGCTAGCTGGCACACTAAGTTGCACAAGACAAGGAATGGTATGTCTGTTTGTATTGTTTTGTATTGTAAAGAGTGTGGTATGTGTTTTAATGTTTTCTTGTATATTTTCCTTCACCTGGCTTACTAGACTCTGGCTGGCTTGGCTCTGTTGGTTCACCTGGCTTGTATACTCCAGTATTGTGTATCTCCTGCAAGTTGTGTATGCGTATAGTGTGTATCCTTACTGTGCCATTGCCACACCACTGATGAACCATATTCAGCTACCAGTGACCTCTAGTTGATGTTGATACTGTGCTGTACATTGGCTGCATAGTTGAGTAATTTTCATCTTCAATGATGTTGCCAATAATGTATTACCGCATACAATACCACAATAATGTATAGTTCTCTCCTGTATTTTTTGTATGCATATACTGTGTACACATCACTGTGCCATTGCCACACCAATGATGTACCAGCACTTAGCTACTGGTGGCCTCTAGTTACAATAACCACTATTGTGTGTCACTATTGTGACATATTGAGTTGATATTGGATCATAATTTCAATCATACTTTCATGCTCGTGTGCATAGTCTCACCAGGGGATTGTCGTATTGGTGTATGCACTTACCAGTGGGTTGTCATGTTGGTGTATGTACTTGGTTGTATGTGACCCAGTCCTAGTTATACAACCAAGTACTAAAGACAATATGAAATGTGGTTAAAATTACATCATTAATAATATATTAAAAATTATAAATTTAAAAATGAAGTAGGGTTTCAAGTTATAAAAAGTAATGAAACAAGAGATAAACAATGTAGCTATTACAGCATAGCTCAGTGTTAAATCCCTACTTTGGCATTGAACACAAAATAATTGTTATACCCTGCCAAAGTAGGGATTTAACACTGAGCTATGCTGTAATAGCTACATTGTTCATCTCTTGTTTCACTACTTTTTATAGCTTGAAACCCTACTTTATTTTTAAATTTATAATTTTTAATATACTAGTTTGTTTAGTTTTTATGTTAAAGCATACAGCTAGCTATAAACATGTGACTGTTTTATTAGGGTGACTGCTGTATTAAAGTATCTCTAGTCAGCCTGCGAAGATGTACTTGCCCCAAAAAGGGGTGTGGTCATAATGGTTTTGATCGATTATTAGACTAGAGTATCTTGAATCAGCCTACCAAATTGAGGGTGTGTGGTCACAAATACAGCTAGTGTAAAAGGGGCGTGGTCATCGTGGTCTCAATTGATAGATCAATAATACGTAATAAAGAATGGGCATGACCTTGTTACCTATTGTGGAGTACTGGTACCTCCGTACAGTTGGGGGCCATAGAGTAGTGTAGTCTAAGCACCTTAAATAATTTCGTGGCGTCTATTATGCTGCTTAAAGAAAGTGTTGATAAGGAAAATTAACACCTTGTTATGGTTTCGTTGGATGAAGAAGAAGACAAGCAGCCTGATTGAAGATAAAAGAAAAGACAAGTCACACAGGGCGCACACTCGTCGGAACCCCAAAAGGCACATCCCACCGGTGAGTTTGTTGTTGTGGTGTAAAATGGTGACCGTGCGCTGCTTCGTTTGGGCTCTAGGCCTGCGACTGTGGTCAGTGAGTGAGTGAGTGAGTGAGTGAGTGAGTGAGTGAGTGAGTGAGTGAGTGAGTGAGTGAGTGAGTGAGTGAGTGAGTGAGTGAGTGAGTGAGTGAGTGAGTGAGTGAGTGAGTGAGTGAGTGAGTGAGTGAGTGAGTGAGTGAGTGAGTGAGTGAGTGAGTGAGTGAGTGAGTGAGTGAGTGAGTGAGTGAGTGAGTGAGTGAGTGAGTGAGTGAGTGAGTGAGTGAGTGAGTGAGTGAGTGAGTGAGTGAGTGAGTGAGTGAGTGAGTGAGTGAGTGAGTGACAAAATTTCAAGTTGACTATTTTTTTTAAATTCTATATCCGGCCGCCAGTGAGTGTTTTCTTGTTTTTAACGCTACATTTGATGTTAGATGGACTTATATTATTCCGTAAATGTGATTTTCATCGCATAAGAAGTTTCTATGCTGATTTTTAAGGGCGGTATTTTTGGCGGCGCGTGTCACTTTTGATGCAAACCCTACTTAAATAGTACTACCATACTGTTTGATAACGAATGACTAATAAATAAATAATAAATAAATAATGTTTGAGAAAACTACAAGGCCTAAGGCTTTGCACTCACCGGGAATAGAATCCATGTTGTATGAAGAGACAATCGTATAATGGGTGGGTGTTTTCGTGGAGGTGATAGAAACGTATGACGATTCTATAACACTAATCAAAACAGTTAGCATGTGATGCCCACTATTAATAGACCAGACGGATTCTAGACAAGCAAACTACCATTCATTTGTGTTTGAAAGTGGACGACAGTGACTATTTCAATTGGAAGATTAGTGGTTGCTATGCCTGCTTAATAAACAACATGATTGGAAGTTGCTACTAATCGCTGGAGGTTAGTATGTGTTGGTTAAAATGCTGTGATAGTCTTGTTTATTTAGTCTCGTGTAACTAGGCTACCTTCACTCATGTATGGGATGGGAGAAAGCCTCATCTGGCAGGCCATTGTGCGAAGAAGGTGCAATTTCCAGCTGGTAAATTTGTGTGATGATGCATAGCTCTCCACCCGAAGCCTTTTAGTGCTAGGAGTGCCCAGATTGATCACTGATATGGGCCCTAAGAAAACTACATAAATATTAACTGCCAAATTGCATCCCACATACCGAACGCTGATGGAGAAAACAAACACAACATACACAAAATGTGCCCTTAGGCTGATAATTGCTGTGTACATGGTTGTGCTTGCAATTTACTGCTACTATTATATGTAGCTACAGTCTGCCGCGCCATCAGCAATGCTCCACATACTTGTGCACACTGACATACCCATGAAATTCTGGTATTGCATTTCAGCCACATTTGTTCTCCAAAATTTTATTTTGTCTTGCAGTATATCCATGGCATCATGTGATCATTTTAGTACAAATGACCCAGCTCATGTTAAATATATACATAACTCAGATATCAGTTGTAGGTGACAGACAGTTGAAATACTCTGCTTTTATCCCAATTTTACCATGGTCTACTCTTGGCAACTCCACCATGTCTTAATCCAGTGCTCTAACCGTCCTCATTTAAACACATCGTGTAACACAAATTGTGTACAATTGCATAAAATTAATGTAATAAGTATTCGTTGGATGTTTGAGCTTTACTACTTTTAGTCATCAGATTCAATACCATGATTCTCATGATTTAAAGTGGAATCTCACATCCCCACATCTCCATGGTCGGATATTCACTGATTGCAATTGCATACTAATGCATCCCTTATGTCTATGTGCCAGTCAATTCCTCTAGAATTGTATTACTGTGCATCTTTTCTACCTACACACACTGTGTTGGCCATGCACTGTTTGTATATGCCCCATTAGTAGGTTGTCCCGTTGGTGATTGTACTTGATTGTATTTGCCATGGGCCTAGTAATAATAGTCCATATATATAAAGCTGAAAAGCTGTCTGTCTATCCGTCTGTCTGCAATGCCGCTAACTTGACAACCAAAGCACGTATTGACACAGGACTTACACAAAATTAAGCGCTCATCATCTGGAAACTCTAAGTTTGTTGTTACAAATCGCTACCTGCTTCCGTTCGTTCTCTATAAAGCATTGAAGGTGTTAGTGTAGAGGAAAACTTGAGCTACATTCCTGTCAAACCATGAACGAACAGCAAAAGCGTCAGCGCATAGAACTGTTAACCCGAAGGTCCAGGGTTTGATTCCAGCCCATGACAACTTTTTCTTCCTTCTCAGTGCTACCTTTTCATGACACACTTTTTCATATGTCAGCTACTGACGATCATTATTCAGCAATCTGTGCACATATCCAGATGATTCACACGCGAAATGAAACACTCACCATCTGGCCATGTCACAAAATTTATTACAAGCTTCTACGTACATTCCTTTGTCCGCTACAGCACGTTGAAGGTCATGATGTAGAGAAAACTTCAGCCGCATTCCATTGCTAACCACACAATGAACAACCTAGCTGGTAAAGCACCTCCCTGAAGTTGTTGCTGTACTGCTGTGTAGGGGGTGGGTTCAAATCTCACCAGTGACAAAACTTTTTTTTCTTCGTTTTATATACCTTTTTTGTGCATATTTTTCTAACTCGCTTTTTTTTCTCATATAAGTTGATAGCATCCAGGTATTGCTACACTGCATATGGACTGTTGGAAAAGTATACAGTAGCACATTTGATAGGCATAGGGCAGGCATGGGTAGGCCAATTGGGTGCATGTTCAAGTGCCTTCTCTTTGTAACTCCAATTCTTTGTGATTTGATGAGGTGTGTACCTGTGTATTAAGTTAATCTAATCAAAAACAGCCAAGCTGTAAGAAAAGAGTGCAGCTCCCAAAAAGGCCATGGTGAAAAATGATGTGAAATCCAAGGTGGCGGCCAAGAAATGGCTGTGATGGTAGGTTAATGGTAAAAAATTTTAATAACGACAATTCCAGTGAATTTGGTGGCACTTGGTCTTGCCAAAAAATTCACCTGAATTGTCGTTATTAAAATTTTTACCAGTAACCTACCATCACAGCCATTTCTTGGCCACCACCTTGGATTTCACATCTTTTTTCACCATGGCCTTTTTGGGGGCTGCACTCTTTTTTTACAGCTTGGTTGTTTTTGATTTAGATATCACTTCTTTTTGTACGTAATTGGGGCTTTGTTAACCTATCTATTTTCTTTACCACAGGAAGAACGAAGATTTAATCATAATCAAGATTTAAAGCAGATTTTTAATACTTAAACTATTTTGATTTTATCAGTAATTATACAAATTATACGTATATCTATATTTATTAAATGCCAATTTGCCAATTATTTCCTACAGGATAACTTGTTTGCAGCTGATCTCTCTGCTGGGTGACTTGAAATGTAGCTGAACTCTCTACAGGGTTAGAGAATTCAGCTACAAACAAATTGCTCTGTAGAGAGATCAGCTAGAAGCAAGTCACCCTATAGACAGATCAGCTAGAAGAAATTACCTTGCAGAAAGTTCAGCTATAAAGAAACCATCATGTAAAGAGTTCAGCTGCAAACAAATCACCCTGTAGAGAGTTCAGCTACGAACAGATCACCCTGTAGAGAGTTTAGCTAGAAACAGGTCATCTTGTGGACAGATTTCTGCTAGAAGAAGTCACCTTGTAGAGTATTCAGCTACAAAAAATCCACCATGTAGAGAGTTCAGCTGCAAACAATCACCTTTTAGAGAGTTCGGCTACGAACAAGTTACACTATAGAGATTTCAGCTACAAAGAAATCACCCTGCAGAGAATTCAACTACAAACAGATAATTATCCCTATAGAGAGTTCAACTAGAAACAAGTCACCCTGTAGAGAGAATCCTGTAGAGAGTTCAGCTACACACAAATCCAGGGTGACATGTTTGTAGCTGAACTCTACAGGGTGATCTATTCATAGCTGAACTCTCTACAAGGTGATTTGTTTGCAGCTGAACTATCTACATGGTGGTTTCTTTGCAACTGAACTCTCTACATGGTGACTTCTTCTAGCTGATCTCTCTACAGGGTGATTTGTTTGTAGCTGAACTCTCTACAAAGTGATGTCTTCTAGCTGATCTCTCTATTCGATGAATTGTTTCTAGCTGATCTCTCTACAGGGTGACTTGTTTCTAGCTGAACTCTCTACAGTGTAATTAGGGATGCGGGCATAATTTTGGGAATAATAGATAGGTATGTGTGGGAATCAGGAATTATGCTAGCATTTTGAAGTGATTTTTAACTTTCATGGTAGGAAAAACTGCAGATTGCACAATTCTGTTAAAAAATCGAGATACTCTTATAGAGCAATCAGAAACTCTAATTGAACAGTCACTGAATATTATTTACTCTAATAAAGCAGTCACATTGAAATGAAATACTCTAATACAGCAACCAGCTGAAGAATTCAAGACTATTTGAAGCTTAAAATGGTCTGATACAGCAATAAACTGGCATTATTAGCCAATTATGGTTGGGAATAATGGGCAGTTCTCAAAAGAATAATAGGTGATTTTTTGAGCACTGCTCAAAAGCATAATGCTCAATTTTGGAGCATAATAGCCTCATGCCTAAGTGTGATCTATTAAGTTTATAGCTGAACTCTCCCTTGTTTCTAGCTTATCTCTCTATAGAGTTATAACTTGTTTATATTGGTTGCTGAACTCTCTACATGGTGACTTGTTTGTACTACAGAGTAACTTGTTCGTAGCTGAACTCTCTACAGGGTGACTTGCTTTTGGCTGAATTGTCTGTAATATTAACTGGTTGTAGCTGAACTCCCTACAGAATAACTTGCAATGTAGTATAATTCTATAATGGAGTAAGTTATAAACGTAGCTGAATGTACTATTAGGGTGACTGTTCTATTAGAGTATCTCGATCTTGCATTTACTACACATAGTTGGCTTTCAAATCATAGCTCAGTGGTTTGTAATCTGATTCTTCTGTACTACTGCAAGGACTTTCTATGGAGCTACATACTGATTTTCAGCTCATTGCTCTAAGCAGTTTGCCTGGTAGGCGTGAAAACTAATAGTTTTTTTTATTCATAAAAATCGATCACGTAATTGTGATACAGGTTGGCTTTTGTGTCATATCTCCATGGTCTTTATCTCGATTCCTTTAAAACCACAAAAAGGCACTCCTACGATGGTTACTCTATCTACATAGCAATTTTCAAGTCATTCCTTGAAGGGGTTTAACCTGTGGGCGTGACAGACCTTCGAAGTTATTTTATTGTTGTGATTTTCAGATACCAGTAAAATCCAATAACTGGTCCACATTAGCACTCACACTGCTGGTACTTACCATGTACATTCCCTGTTGTTAAGTTGTCACACTGGTGTGTATATACCTGGTTGTATGTAACGTGGTCCTAGTAATATGAACAGAATGACTAATTTCACTTGTTGTTTCCTGATACTTGCTAGTCAACCTATAATTATACTCATTGCAAAGAGCCAGAGAGTTGTTTTGAGTTGAGGATGCTTTTCAAGGTGATTTTAAGGTGTGTTCTTTTAGAATATTCAAAAAAACATTAGTGATCCCCGTTGTGAATTCAATATTGTGGTTCATTCTGTGGTAGGTGTCTAAAATGGTTGTAAGTATACATGTAAGGCCCTTTTCATTTTTAGCATAATTATATGACACTTATATGCTGTTTCTATATTGTCTAGTGTACTAGTGCATGTTGATGTGGAACCAAAGCCATCCTCCGATCAAGTGGAACTAAAGCCACTTTCCCCACCCTCAGATCAAGTTGAGCCAAAGCCATCATCTGACCAAACTGGATCAAAATCATTATCTGCTCAAGCTGAACTTAAGCTACCATCTGATCTAGCTGAACAAGAGTCACAATCTGATCAAGTTGAATCAAAGCCACTCTCCAATAAAGCCAAACCAAAGCCATCATCAGATCATGCTGAATCTAAGCCACTGTTTGATCAAGCTGAACCAGAGTCGCTCTCAGATCAACCTAAATCAAAGCCACTATTCAATCAAACAAAAGTGAAGCTGCCTACAGATCAAGCTGAACCAAAGCCATCCTCAGATCAAGCTGAACCAAAGCCATCCTCTGATCAAGCTGAACCAAAGCCACAATCTTGTCAAGCTGAACCAAAGCCATTCTCAGATCAAGCTGAACCAAAGCCATCCTATGATCAAGCTGAACTAAAGCCATCCTCAGATCAAGCTGAACCAAAGCCATCCTCGGATCAAACTGAGCTAAAGCCATCCTCTGATCAAGTTGAACCAAAGCCACAATATTGTCAAGCTGAACCAAAGCCATCCTCCGATCAAGCTGAACCAAAGCCACCATTTTATCAAGCTGAACCAAAGCCATACTCTGATCAAGCTGAACCAAAGCCATCCTCAGATCAAGCTGAACTAAAGCTATCATCTGATCTAGCTGAACCAGAGTCACATTCCGATCAAGTTGAATCAAAGCCACCCTCCAATCAAGCCAAACCAAAGCCATTATCAGATCATGCTGAATCTAAGCCACTGACTGATCAAGCTGAACCAGAGTCGCTCTCAGATCAAGCTAAATCAGATCAATCTAAATCAAAGCCACCATTCAATCAAACAAAAGTGAAGCTGCCTTCAGATCAAGCTGAATCAAAGCCACCATTTGATCACACAAAGGTGAAGCTGTCATTAGATCAAACTGAACCAAAGCCATCCAAAAATCAAGCAGAACCAAAGCCACCATTTGAACAAGCAAAAGTGAAGCTGCCATCAGATCAAGCTGAACCATCCTCTGATCAAACTAAATTAAAGCTATTCTCCGATCAAGCTGGACCAAAGCCACTCTCCAATCAAACTGAACTAAAGCTACATTCTGAGCAAGTTTCACCTTCTAACCAGAAAAAAAGAGAATTATCCTCTGATAAAGGCAAGTCAAAGCCACTTTCTGATCAGCTGAAACCAAAGCCATTTCTCAAACCAAAACCACAATATCAAGCCTGGCTAAAACCATCCTCCAATCAAGCTGAACCAAAACCACTTTCCAATCAAGCTGAAGAACAACCACTGTCAGATCAAGTTGAACCAAAGCCAACATCTGACCAAACTGGACCAAAGTCATCATCAGATCAAGCTGAATCTAAGCCACTGACTGATCAAGCTGAACCAGAGTCGCTCTCAGATCAAGCTAAATTAAAACCACCATTCAATCAAACAAAAGTGAAGCTGCCTTCAGATCAAGCTGAATCAAAGCCACCATTCAATCACACAAAAGTGAAGTTGCCAGTAGATCAAGCTGAACCAAAGCCACACACAGATCAAGCAGAATCAAAGCCACCATTTGAACAAGCAAAAGTAAAGCTGCAATCAGATCAAGCTGAACCATCCTCTGATCTAACTAAATTAAAACCATGCTCCAATCAAGCTGAACCAAAACCACTCTCCAATCAAACTGAACTAAAGCTACATTCTGATCAAGTTTCACCTTCCAACCAGAAAAAAAAAGAATCATCCTCTGATAAAAGCAAGTCAAGGTCACTTTCTGATCAGCTGAAACCAAAGCCATTTCTCAAGCCAAAACCACGATATCAAGCTGGGCCAAAACTATTCACCAATCAAGCTGAACCAAAGCCACAATCTTGTCAAGCTGAACCAAAGCCATCCTCTGATCAAGCTGAGCCAAAACCATCCTCAGATCAAGCTGAACCAAAGCCATCCTCTGATCAAGCTGAACCAAAGCCATCCTCTGATCAAGCTGAACCAAAGCCATCCTCTGATCAAGCTGAACCAAAGCCATCCTCAGATCAAGCTGAACCTAAGCTATCCTCAGATCAATCTGAACCTAAGCTATCCTCTGATCAAGCTCAACCAAAGCCAGTAGCTGAATGTGAGCCCAATCAAGCTAAATCTAAGCTACCTTCTGATCAATTTTTATTTTCTGACCAGAAAAAATCCTCTGATAAAAGCAAGTCAAAGTTGCCTTCTAATCTAAGACAGTCTTTCAATCTAAAACCGCCACCTATTTCAGATCAAGCTGAACCAATGCCACTATCTGATCAAACTGGACCACAGCTCCTGGCTGATCAAACTGAATTGAACGATGAAGTTGAACCAAAACCACAAGTCAAACCAAAGCTACCAGCTTTACCTACTGACCAGAAAAATTTAGAATCATCCTCCAATAAAAGTATGTATTCTGATCAAGTCAAATCAAAGCCGACTCTCAAACAAAAGCCACGATCTCATTCAAATCAAGTTGAATCAAAGCCAGTATCTAATCAAGCTGAAGCAAATCCGCCATTTTCCAATCAAGCTAAACCACCACTGCATTCTTATCAAATTTCATCATCTGACCAGACCTCTGATAAAGGCAAGTCAAAGCCACTTTCTGATCAACTGAAACCAAAGCCATTTCTCAAACCAAAACCACAATATCAGGTCTGGCCAAAACCATTCACCGATCAAGCTAAACCAAAGCCATCCTCCAATCAAGCTGAACCAAAGCCACTTTCCAATCAAGCTGAAGAACAACCACTTTCAGATCAAGTTGAACCAAAGCCATCATCTGACCAAACTGGACCAAAATCATCATCTGACCTAGCTGAACCAGAGTCACAATCTGATCAAGTTGAATCAAAGCCATCCTCCAATCAAGCCAAACCAAAGCCATCATCAGATCAAGCTGAATCTAAGTCACTGACTGATCAAGCTGAACCAGAGTCGCTCTCAGATCAAGCTAAATTAAAACCACCATTCAATCTAACAAAAGTGAAGCTACCTTCTGATCAAGCTGAATCAAAACCACTATTCAATCACACAAAGGTGAAGTTGCCATTAGATCAAGCTGAACCAAAGCCACCCACAGATCAAGCAGAATCAAAGCCACCCACAGATCAAGCAGAATCAAAGCCACCATTTGAACTAGCAAAAGTACAGCTGCAATCAGATCAAGCTGAACCATCCTCTGATCTAACTAAATTAAAGCCATGCTCCAATCAAGCTGAACCAAAACCACTCTCCAATCAAACTGAACTAAAGCTACATTCTGATCAAGTTTCACCTTCCAACCAGACAAAAAAAGAATCATCCTCTGATAAAAGCAAGTCAAGGTCACTTTCTGATCAACTGAAACCAAAGCCATTTCTCAAACCAAAACCACAATATCAAGTCTGGCCAAAACCATTCACCGATCAAGCTAAACCAAAGCCATCCTCCGATCAAGCTGAACCAAAGCCACTTTCCGATCAAGCTGAAGAACAACCACTGTCAGATCAAGTTGAACCAAAGCCATCATCTGACCAAACTGGACCAAAATCATCATCTGATCTAGCTGAACCAGAGTCGCTCTCAGATCAAGCTGAATCAAAACCACCATTCAATCACACAAAGGTGAAGTTGCCATTAGATCAAGCTGAACCAAAGCCACCCACAGATCAAGTGGAATCAAAGCCACCCACAGATCAAGCAGAATCAAAACCACCATTTGAACTAGCAAAAGTAAAGCTGCAATCAGATCAAGCTGAACTATCCTCTGATCTAACTAAATTAAAACCATGCTCCAATCAAGCTGAACCAAAACCACTCTCCAATCAAACTGAACTAAAGCTACATTCTGATCAAGTTTCACCTTCCAATCAGAAAAAAAAAGAATCATCCTCTGATAAAAGCAAGTCAAGGTCACTTTCTGATCAACTGAAACCAAAGCCATTTCTCAAACCAAAACCACAATATCAAGCTGGGCCAAAACCATTCACCAATCAAGTTGAACTAAAGCCATCCTTAAATGAAGATGAACAAAACCCCTTCTCTCATCAAGCTAAATCAAAATCACCCTCAGAACAAGCTGAACCACAGTTGTCCTCCAATCAAACTGAACCAGAGACACCCACAGATACACTTGAATTGAACCCATCCTCCAATCAAGTTAAACCAAAACCACTCTCTAATGAAGCTGAACCAACCTATCAAGTTCCACCTTTTCACCAGAAAACATTAGAATCTTCCTTTGAATCAAAGCCACTGTCTGATCAAGTCAAACCAAAGCCACTTCCTAAACTAAAACCACAATCTAATTCGCCATTTTTTTCTGAAACTGAGCCAAAGCCATCCTCTGATCACGCTGAACCAAAGCCACCATCTAGTCAAGCTCCACTTTCATATCAAGCTGTACCACCAAAATTACCCTCCAATCAATTTGAATCAAAATTATCTTGCAATCAAGCTGAATCAAAATCATCCTATGATCAAGCTGAACTGAGACCATTCTCCAATCAAGTTGAACAAAAACTTTCTCATGATCAAGTTTCACCTTCTGATCAGAAGGAATTAGAATTGTCCTCTGATAGCAGCAAGTCAGGTCAAGCCAAACCAAAGCCACCTCCCAAACCAAGACTACAATTTAATTCAATATCATCTGATCAAGCCCCATCACAGCCATCTCCCATTGTGCAGCAACAACAGAATCAAGTTTGTCATCCCAAACAATCAATACAGATTCATGCTAAACCACCCATAGCAAATAAACCTATGCGCAATCTTAAATTGAGACCCCGTTCTTCCACTATACCAGCTAATTGGCCAAACTCTGAAAGAGCATCCCACAATTTGAGAGCCTCTCCTAACATACTATTGCAAACTACTACACCCCCACAACATTTTTCACATAAAGCTGTAAGTGCTGGCCCTGCTTTACAAATTGAGGAACTAGTGCCAATTCAAGTAATGCCCAAAGCCAAGGCACAATCTTCCCAGGTGAATACCACTAAGCAGCAACCATCAACTATCAAGCCTACGACAGATGCTCTGAAACAATCATCCATTGCTACTAATTGCAACACACCTTCACAGCCAGTGGTAACAATGGGTTTGGACAAAACTGTCGAGAAAAAAAAACCTGATCATGAGTCAGCTGCCATGGAGGAGAAAGTTACTAACACTGCAGATAAAACAGGTAGCACAGGTACTATTGTTAGCCTTAGTAGGCATGGAAAATGAAACCATGGTTAAGTCTGGATAACGCATTGAAGTGTTGACTATATTTAGCTAACTGCTATTTTAAACTGCTATTTTAAACTGCTATTTTGTGTCAACCCATTCACTTGATATTTCTGTATTAACTATTCAGTACTTAAGTGTTGGAACATACTTGCATATGGTTGGTATAGTAGTGTTAAGGCTAGCACTGTTACATTATTTGATACAGCTAATTGAGTATATTCTTTACTCTCCTGTAGCTTTCCTGTATAAGAAGAACAGTAATACCTAAAAAAAACAAAAGTCAACCTTCTGCTATTGACAATGCATGGCTGTGATCACATGTGCACCTTTATATGTGACCCCATTGGCGAGATTCAACACACTAAAAATTTTGTTCTCATTTGTGTCATATGGTTCCTATAAAATTTTATTGAGAATACTTTAATCACACAACCTATACTGAAGGTTTTGTGCAAGCTGCTCTTAAAGCAGCAATATAAGTCTACAAATTGAAAAAGAACAATTGAGTAGTCTCTGCCAGGAGCCTGTATTCTGCGGGATAACGGAATAGCAGAATTACGAAATAAGCGAAAATCACATTCTAAATATTTTGTTATTGTTTATAGCCTCTATAACGTTTTAATATACATTCCTCACCTCATAGAGAGCACAATCACGATGACACCAATCCTCGAGGCGATCTTTAAATAATTAAGATATGTACAAAGATATTCACGGTCTAGAGCAATCTAACTAAGCTAAACTACTGTTAAATACATGCACTTCACTACATAATCGCTAGAAAACTAGAAGTTATTTGTGCTATACTTGCTGTCACTCACGAGCAGCTAACTAACTGGCCGAAGAGTTTAGGACAAAACAATCCAGCTCCTAGGTAGCTATCCTGCATGCATGGAATGATATGATATGATTACAGGAAAAAAAAAAGGCATAAGCCTGTGAGTCCTGCTCATGTACAAAAAGAAAACCATTAGATATATAATAATTATCAAATAAAATCTTAAATTAAAGCTATTTACAGAGTTAGTTGACACTACTTCATTAAGTAGACTATTCCAAGCATTTACTGATCTTATAGAGAAGACATTACTTCAAACAGATCTTTGTGCATGTAGCTTGAACAATTTGAGACTGTGTCCTCTTGTTACGCTAGACAATTGTTGGTGAAAAAACATTTCAGACCTGACCTTTCTTATAACTCTGTTACCATTTCCTAAAGTGTTTCAAATAAATTCGGAGAATAATACTGCTTTCAGCTCCCAACATCAGAGCTCCATGCAACCTCTGCTCTAACACTTCGTATCAGTATAACTCTATAGGTGGTTACTCGTGTGTGACAGCTAGTAAGTATAGCACAAAGAACTTCTAGTTTTCTATATTGATTGTGTAGTGAAGTGCATGTATTTGATGGTAGTTTAGCTTAGTTAGATTGTTCTAGAGTGAATATCTTTGTACATATCAGCCAGAGAGAACCATCATTATTATAAATGAGAAAACACAATAAGTATAGAGTTAGCTTACTGAGTATGTGCGACCACAATCAGATCGTAGTAAAAGATCTGCGTGGACACGGCAAGGTAAATACAAGAACAAAACTGACAAACATAGCTACATAGCTACACTGATACAGAAAACTATGGTGGCCGAGAAGGGTCAGCCGCTAGCCGCTTGCAAAGACGCGTCGGCTAAGCAAGTCAGCCGCTAGCCGCCTGCAAAAGCCGATTCGGCTAATACAAGCCGCTATCCGCCTGCGAAGCCGCGTCGGCTAAGCGAGAAAAGCCGCTTCTACATTGCGTATACGTCCTGTAACAAAATATTTGGTCCGGGTGCATAAACGGTCCGGCCGGACCTTTTATGACAGCATAAATGGTCCGCCCGGACCATTGGTGCGTTGACATGCAGTCCGTGACACATGATGCTGCGTCACGTGCCTCCGCATTACAACGTGCTTTATATAGAGCAACAGTACAGAGCGTGTAACTGTTTCCTCGGCTGTTCCGGCAGTGGTAGCTATACCTGTCGTAAATAGTCATGGATGCCTCAAATGATCGACCGTCTTCTACGCCGCACCTGGGTGCTGGTAAGACTATAGCTACCTTGTTATTGTTATTATCTACTTTACCAGTTAGGCACTGGAGGGTGTACGCACAGAAGGCAGAGCCTGTTCGAGGTGTTCACCCATAGCCTAGGAGCCTAAGAGACAATCTTTGAGCTAAATATCCTAAAGTGAAACGGGTGTCTCACAATCGAGGTCACTGCCATGAGACAAATATAATCCCCGACTACCACAGTAATAAGGGCTGAGGTGGGGGAAGGTGGCGATTTGCATCACTGAAAATTACAATTCCCCACCTACTGGGGAAGTACTAGCGATGCAAACCCCGACCAAGTGTCGACCTGCAAACCCCTGCAAGGGGGTGTCATGTCGGCTCACGCTGTAGGTAGATCTGCGACCGCGGTCAAAGTCTTGACCAGGGAAAATTTCACCTTGACCCTTGACTTGCAGCGTTTATCGTCTATGACCTGTGACTTGAGCGTTTCTTGTCGAACTTTTGACCTACACTTATTTCTCTATTTTCCTATATGCACCTGCGCTTGTAACCTAGTATAATACTTTCTTAGTGCGTGCTACCAGCAGCTGGGAGAGAAAAATCATTATTACGGCGAAGCGCCTGTTGGAGCTTTAAAACATCTTAGAGATCCTTACTTCTTGTGAGTTACGTATAATCCCGTAAACTTGATAATAGCTACGTATAGTTTTCGATTGTGGGTTTCGAACCTTCCATATCGTCTTTACCCTTGACCCACTGTAAGGGCTATTTAGTGGCCTTGACCGTTGACTTAGAGTTTGACCGCGGTCGCAGATCTACCTACAGCAAGAGCCTGAGTGACACCCCCTTGCCCTAGAATACTGCGGGGGGCTAGGAGGGGATCGGGATTTGTACGGTCATGTGGCATTGGTCTAGTAATGAGTTAGTTCGAGTGGATTCTAGTATATGAACGTAGTATCTAGCACCTGAGACACTACTGAAGCACACACTTTTAATTTGCTGTCTGAGTGAATTTCTTTAGTGAAGACAAATCCCCACTAGCTATACTGTATGTCAGGGGAAATTTAGTGATCAATTCCCCCACCATCCCTGACCTTTCCCCACCCTCAGCCCATATCAGTGCATAGTCGGGCATTACATTGATAGACGCACATTGCCATTATTACCCTATCGTGTTCAGTTCGTGGTCTTTACAATGAAATTTCAAAGCAGTGTACATGTTCACTACTGTGAAATCAAAGGCTTATTTTATTTATTTATTATTGCTTTACAACAACAGATGCAAGATTACATTAATGATTGTACAAAAATAGCATGGTGGTGTTGAGGGTCAGATGGCAACATGTGCCAACTGCCCTAACTAATTACTGCATGTACATGTAGACAACATGCAAAATTAAGACGTTTTAAAAGTTGGTACCAATGTCGTGACGACTGAACAGTAACTTCCCTATTTAGAACTCTAATTATTTAGTTATTATATTGTGCGCATGTCTGTACTGCACGTGTATGTTATATACTTTCGATTGTGGGTACAACACGAGGTGTTCAGATTGTACGTGGCTCGAATCCCCCTCCACTCCGCCAATCCCGAGTCGGACCTGGCCAGGATAGGAACGTTCCGCAGCATTTTGGTGCTGTGACCAGGTACAGTCCACTATATTATCATAACCTCCACCTCATTTTGGTGCTGTGACCAGGTACAGTCCACTATATTATCATAACCTCCACCTCATTTTGGTGCTGTGAGCTGAAGAAGACGGATTATGGCGGACATTAAGCGAGCCCAATGTTCACGGAGAGGATACAGAACACACCTTAAGAAGATATTGGCGAGCGTCGACGAAGTGTTAGCGAACCCACAACCCCTCAGCGAAGATAATACAGCCACTCTGAGGGATCTCCATGATCAGCTTATACGTAAGCACGAACTTATAACCCCATTAGACGCTAAGATACTTGAAGCTACCGAAGAAGACGAGGCCATTGAAGCTGAAATACTGCAAGCTGAAGAGACCAACGCTGCGATATCAAGAGCAAAAGCCAAGATAACCCATCGCCTAAGTTCTATCACTGCAAGAGACACAACAATCTCTCCACGTGCACCTCCCCCACCTGCCACCGAGCGTCAGGCAGATCATGCAAGCACTGTTACCCGTCTACCTAAGTTAGAATTACCACAATTCAGTGGCAATCCCATTCTGTGGCAGTCATTCTGGGATACCTTTGAAGCATCTGTGCACAATAGCACCTCCTTAACTGGAGTACAGAAGTTGAGTTATCTCAGAAGCCAACTACAAGGAGAAGCAGCTCGTGTTATTGCAGGCTTCCAACTGACTAATGCTAATTACCAACACTCCATTGACCTGTTAAAGGAACGTTTTGGTCAACCACATAAACAGATAGAGGCTCACATGCAAGCTTTAATTGATATCCATAGTCCTAGTGGTACACTCGCCAGCCTACGTGAGTTTCACGACACCATTGAAGGGCACATCCGTAGCCTGGCTTCACTTGGAAAATCACAGGACACTTACAGCAGCATGCTTGTCACTATCATTCTTGGGAAAATTCCACCCAAGATCAAACAGAACCTAGCCAGGGCACATGGGAGACAAGAGTGGAAAATTGATGAACTGCAAGAAGCCATCCTCACTGAAATTTACATTCTTGAGGCAGGATCATCGTCACAGACAGATGCTCATAATTCTACCTTGCCACCGACTGCACTGTTTCATGCTGCAGCTACTAACAAGTCTATTGGTGGAGCCAGAGGTAAACCGCAGTGTCCATTCTGCAAAGGCCCACACTCCCCTTCTGTGTGTGATGTTATCAAGGACCCAAAGCAACGCTCAGCTGTAGTTCGTCAAGAAAAGCTCTGCTTCAATTGCTTGGGTCATCATAAGGTCTCCTACTGTAATTCCAAGCACAGATGTCACAATTGTAGGCGTAAGCATCACACGAGCCTATGCAGTTATGAGCCGCAACCCACTGGCCAACATGCTAAGCCACATACTGGACACTCCTCACAACCTACGCACGTTGGACAACACCACACTGGTGCAGTCTCAGGTTATCCCATTCCACCAGCTAACAATACACAGCCGCAGATCTGTAATCTCCCACCAACAAATCCTGTGAGCTCTAACACAACTGACACTACCTCATTGTCCATGACTTTGCCACCATCCTGCACTACACTGAACAGAGTATGCTTACTCAAGACTGCTATAGCAACAGTCTCACATGGGAACAGAAGTACAGTAGCCAACCTGCTATTTGACGAGGGATCCCAGCGATCATTTATCACTCAAGATCTGGCCTGCTCCTTAGTGCTACAACCTTATCAACAAGAAGACATCAACATCTCTTCCTTTGGAGCAAACTGTCAACTTAACCGCAAGATGGATGTTGCCATGATCAACTTATTGACCAACGATGGACATGCTATACCGCTGTCAGTGATAATTGTACCACGTATCGCTACGCCACTACAGAACACTACTAGCATCAGTATGACTCACCTACCACACCTACAGAACCTCCAGTTGGCTCATCCACTTTCCGCAGAATGCGAATTTGAGATTTCTCTATTAGTTGGTGTGGACCACTACTGGGACATTGTAGGAGATCACATTGTAAGAGGAGTAGGAGGAGGACCTACTGCAGTGGCTTCTAAACTGGGCTACCTTCTCTCAGGACCAGTACAACTGGCTAACACTCAGCACTCAAACATCAGCACCATGATGTTAACAGTCAATCAACAATGTGACTTTGACCTTGAACGTTTTTGGAACCTGGAATCTGTAGGAGTGTCAATGAGTGATCTCAGTGCTGAAGAAGATATGCTTCAACACTACATCTCTTCGTGTATCACCAGAGACCCTGATGGGGCTTACGTTGCCAGGTTTCCTTGGCGACCCAATCCTCCCACCTTACCCAACAACCTCATTATTGCTCAGAACAGAACACGTCAAATGCTTAAACGGCTGGCTAAAACACCAAACCTACTAATGGTATACAATAGCATCATTGTCGAACAAGAGGCTAGAGGATTTATTGAACGTGTAAAGTCAACAGATAATGAATCCAGTATCCACTACATCCCACACCATGCAGTTGAGAAAGACTCGCCAACAACTCCTATACGGATTGTTTTTGATTGCAGCTGTCGGCAATCGTCTGGATATCCATGTCTCAATGACTGTCTGTTGATCGGTTCACCCTGTGTTAGTGATATATGCTCTATCCTCGTTCGTTTCAGGAGTCATCGCTTTGGAGTGTCTACTGATATAGAGAAGGCGTTCTTACACGTCCGTCTACATCCCGATGATAGAGACTATACTCGCTTCTTCTGGTTAACCGATCCTACTGATGTATCCAGCCAGTTTTGTATTTATCGGTTTAATGTCGTTCCATTTGGTGCGACAAGCTCACCTTTCATGCTCAATGCTGTTTTGCAGTACCATCTTCAGCAGCAAAACACAGCCGTTTCTGATGACATGAGATCAAACCTGTACGTAGACAATGTCATAACTGGTGGTGCAACAGAACAAGCAGTCATAAGCTACTACAGAGAAGCAAGAGCTATAATGTCCAGTGCTAACATGAATTTGCACAGTTGGTCATCCAATAGTACTGAGTTGATGACAATTGCAGCTCAAGACAACGTCAGTGATGACAGTCAGTCAGTCAACATACTAGGTCTGCGATGGAATACTACAACAGACAAGCTCTCCCTAGCAGCCAAACCCACTATTTTGGCACATGATCATCTGGTGACTAAAAGAGAAGTCTTGCAAGATCTTTCCAAGATATTTGACCCACTAGGCCTTGCAGCTCCAGTAGTTATTAGAGCTAAAATACTGATGCAGAAGCTGTGGATACGTAAGGTTGCTTGGGATGAGCCCTTAGATGAAGAGATCCATAAAGAGTGGATAGATGTTGCCTCTGATTTGAAGTCAGTCACTCAACTTTCTGTTAGTAGAAGGTACTTTTCTTCAGCTTTCGTGCAACCAGTACTACACTCATTTGCTGATGCAAGCCTGAAGGCTTACGGTGCTGTAGTATTTCTCACACAGGGTGATGAAGTATCGTTCATAGTGGCTAAATCTCGTGTGGCACCCCTGAAAGAACTCACATTACCACGCTTGGAACTCATGGCGGCATTGGTTGCAACACGTTTGACCCACTTTGTGGTGAAGGCAATTCCCCTCAAAGACCCATCTATCTTCGTTTGGTCGGACAGCCAAATTGTATTACACTGGGTGAATAGTCGTAAGCAACTACCAACATTTGTTCGTCACCGCATAACTGAGATTCGGTCACTACTACCAACAGCTGATTGGAAATACTGCCCCACCCTGGAGAATCCAGCAGACTTACTTACAAGGGGAATCACCACAGAGGCACTGATGTCATCCACATTATGGCAGCACGGACCAGCATGGCTCACTACACCTAACAGATGGCCATCCTTTGATCAGCCAATTCTACCCCCCCTTCTTGTTGCAGCAGCAGTAGCAACTGAGTTTGTTCCAGCTGAACCCATCACACCTACAGTTGGTTTACATTGTGTCATCATGCTAGATCGCTTCAACACTCTTAGTAAGCTATTACGTGTAACTGCTTATGTGTTCCGCTTCATAGATAATGTAAGAGCTCAACCAGACCACCGACGTTATGGACCAATCAGTGCCATGGAGTTCACTACAGTGAGGTTCAAGTGGGTGAAAGATGTACAGCAGGATGTGTATAAGAAGGAGATAGCCAATCTGAAGCTTGTAGCCAGGCAACCGAAGACATCTAGACTACTACTTGTTCGTCAGCTTAGACTGTTTCTGGACGAACATGAATTCCTACACTGTGGTGGACGCATCCACAACGCTCCGGTGAGTAAAACAACCAAGTTCCCCTACCTCATACCTCCTAGACATCGGTTTTCCTATTTGATTATCCATGATGTACATGTGACACTGCACCATGCTGGCACTGGTGCCACACTAACTGCCTTACGCCAGACATACTGGATTCCAGCCGCACGCCAGTATATCAAATCAATTTTACGCCACTGTGTTACCTGCTTACGAGTGATAGGGCAGCCATATTCAGCACCAGATCCACCTCCACTACCTTGTTTGCGGACACAAGATGTTCATCCCTTCACATATACGGGGGTAGATTTTACCGGAGCACTATATGTGAAACGAGCTGAACAAGAAGTGAAGGTTTATTTGTGCCTTTTTACCTGCGCTACTACCCGCGCTACTACCCGCGCAGTTCACTTGGAAATTGTACAAGATCTATCTACTGAAACTTTCCTTTTGGCCTTCCGCAAATTTGCTGGCCGGAGGTCACTGCCGAAGTTGATGATATCTGACAATGGCTCTACATACATGTCGGCAGCTGAGGAACTTCGCTTACTAATGGAGAAGACAGAAGTTAAGGAGGAGTTAGGAAGGAGAGGTGTCACTTGGCAGTTCATACCCAAGAGAGCCCCCTGGTATGGTGGCTTCTGGGAAAGGCTAGTGGGGCTCACAAAAACCACCATTAAGAAGGTCCTTGGAAGGCGGCATGTATCTCTCCAAACCCTAGAGACTATTGTTGTGGAGATTGAGGCCATCTTGAATGATCGTCCCCTAACGTTTGTGTCATCAGAGATGGGTGACCCTGAGCCACTGACACCTGCTCACTTGCTGCACGGGAGAAGAATTACTTGCCTTCCCCATGAGATGGTGGATGTCGATGAGCTTACTGATCCCACATTTGGAAATGCCACTTCAATGAGGAAGAGTGCTAACACTCAAGCAGCCATAATCAGGGACTTTCAAACAAGATGGCGTCATGAATACTTGACTTCGTTAAGGGAACATCACAAGTCCTCAGGTAATAACATTCAACTGGTGAAGAAGGGTGATGTAGTGCTCATTCATGATGATGCTCCCCGAGCTACTTGGAAGATGGCTGTGATTGAGGACCTTATCATTGGAAGAGATGGATTAGTGCGAGCAGCAACAATTAGAACAAATAATGGGACAACTAACAGGGCTATCACAAGGCTCTACCCTTTGGAGGTAACTGCTGGACAGGAGGATACTGATGGGAATGTGCAGCCTACTCCAGGACCCAAGTTACAACCTGAGCAACCAGTGGTACGGACAGATTCAGAGACTGGGGGGTCTCATCCGAGACGAGCTTCAGCGAGAAGGGCAACTGAACAGTTCAAGACTTGGGCCAGAATCCTTGCTGCCCCCCCGGAGGATGTCGTGACGACTGAACAGTAACTTCCCTATTTAGAACTCTAATTATTTAGTTATTATATTGTGCGCATGTCTGTACTGCACGTGTATGTTATATACTTTCGATTGTGGGTACAACACGAGGTGTTCAGATTGTACGTGGCTCGAATCCCCCTCCACTCCGCCAATCCCGAGTCGGACCTGGCCAGGATAGGAACGTTCCGCAGCATTTTGGTGCTGTGACCAGGTACAGTCCACTATATTATCATAACCTCCACCTCAACCAAAAACACAAACTTAGCTACATAATCAAAATTTACAGGGCAGGAGAGTTTAGAGCACTTACAACAGGGACACAAGCAGAGACAAATATAATTTTTGCAGTAGACTGGTCGTAATGTCCTGTCATGATCAGTTGTGGTAGGACAGAGTGGGACTAAGAGTTAGATTTTACAATTCAGGTAACTGTCATTCATTGCTCTTGTTGTGACCTTGCTAATTGAATGGGAGTAGGCTTAGTACATTTATGGCCACCCCCTTGGATTGTAAGAATGTAATGTCTCCTAGCAACCAAGTGGTAGTTATGATTGGCAGTACAAGCCATAAACCACTGTATTCCTTAGGCTTCATCCCTTTTCTTTTGGTAGCTAGGACTGACATTAACAAATCACCCACTGTATGGTCTATACCAAATTTTGATTGCTTCTATAGTTTTAACAGTTTCAGCTAATTTAAAATCAACCTGGCCACCATCCAGTACAGGATACCAGTGGACCTTCAGCATAATTGTGCAATCTGTATAATACTGAACCATGTACATGCATGCTATATATGTGACCGAATTTGCGAAAAGGGGTCTTCCACACACATCCAATTCCATAAACTTGGGAGACCATATCTTAGTATTCAAGTAACATATTACACTGAAATTTTCACCATCCATTCAACCATGTTGGTGTTCACTTCTGACCAAATTTAAAGTCAATAGCTCTTTCTAACATGACGTTATAGATTGTCAAAGTTGGCAAATCTGATGTGTGTGGAAGACCACTTTTCACAAATCCGGTCACATAATGTTAACTGCCATAATTTTGTGTGTTGAAAAACATGTAAAGTACATTGTGGAGTATATAAACATAGTTGATGCTAATATTAACTCACATTATATAATGTTAACCAATCATGTACCCACCAATTTTGTTCTCTACTTTACCAAAAATGAAACCTGCAAGTTAAGTTGACAGCAGCTTACAATTGTAGACGTGCTTATAGTATACATATTTATACATTGTATACCATTATGCTTAAAGTTTGTACGTTCAAAACTGAAATGCATTCCTATACCCATTTTAACTTTTTTTGTAGTAATATATGAATATTTTTACTCTGGAAGACCATACAAGATCATACTAGAACGCTTGAAACGTATACATGGAGTTAAAAAAAGGTACATGTCGATAATGTATATACGTATAACAAAAATGGATGTACCGTACGCAAGGAAATTTTGACGTCAAAAAAATTTGTCAAATGTTTATAAGCACCCTTAAAAGTACAGGTTTTGCCTACAATTTCTTGATTTTCGTCAACATTTTATACATCAAATCCGCTGAAGTCTGAATTCATCAAATTTTTCTTACGTCAAAATTTCCTTGCGTACGGTATATACTTCATGTTCATTTCTATACTCTTACTACTGTTCACTGTATACATAATATTATATGTTTTAGCATGTCTTGGCTTAAGCGACAACTAAGACGTTTGAGGTTAAAGAGACGCTGTCCTGATCCTCCTGAAGAATCAGTGAAGACGATTATTGTGGTATTTCATTATTATGATTATTGTTTTGATGATTTTATAATTTTTGTAGCCAATAGTAAAAACATCTGATCGGCTACGTGGCTACCGTGCTGTATGGAGGATTTTACACAGAAAATTTAGATTGCGTATTAGAAGGTATGGGTACATAAGGATGCACTCCTATATGTTCAAGTGTAATAACCAGGATATAGGAAGCTTCTTATATAACTATAACCATGCATCATATGTTTGTGGGCAGTGATTTTGTGGAAGCCCTTAAATTTGAAATTATGTACAATACAATGTAGTTAATAAAGAGTGTACTGTTTTTGATATTTGGCAATATGATTTGTTTGATTATAGAGATACAGTGATGAGAATGATGAGACAAATTGACCCTTTGGGAGTTGAAGTTCGAAAGAAGAGGAGACTTAAGCGGAGAATATACACTGCAAAGGTTTGTGTTAAAATAGAACTCAAGCATGCTTATGTATAACTCTAGTTTCATAAAGCAAAATGAGTATTGTACGTTCACATATGCGTGACATTAACTAATGATTAGTACCGACTAATGATTAGTACCTACTAATAATCAAGGGACAGTTACTTTTAGTGATTAGCCAAACTAGTTATAGCTCACTGAAACTGTATTACCTTGCTCTGTTTGTAGCTTTTGTATTGTGTAAGATGATGAATACACTTCTTTTGGTACAAAATATAATAATGTAAAATTAATATTTGATTAGACTATTGTTTGATAGTGTAGACAAACTTAATAATAGAAACTGACTGTTGTATTAGAGTATTTAAAGAATTTTATTTTAAAAGCACTAATGGCATCATAGAATGTGATAATTATAGACTAGAACACTGCCACTTAACTTCTTGGGCAAGGTAAGCTGTTCATTAGCGCTAACAGTGACGTTGCAATACGTATATCAGTATTGTTTATCCACATCTAATGTGAACATTAAAAGTTATCACTCAGCGCTACTGTGTAGTGTTTCCAAGTAGTGATCAATCATGTACTAAAAGAGTATGCCTTGTAGCCATGCAGACTAGGTGCAACAATTTTAACATCAAGCAATTTATTGTCCACTAAGCACGACATAGTTAACTATAAATGTAATTAGTCTATCCATGCATGTTCTGTTATTTCTTAGTCATATATTAAACAAGTGGAATTTGAAGTTCAATTAGGGATCATAGAAATAAAAAGTAGTTGTGATGGAATTAAGGATTAAATGTCCACCACTATTATATCTTCATGTGTAGGCAGCCTCCCTTATTTTACTTCTTTTTTTATTTCTGTTATCTCCAATCAAAAATTTAAATTCAAGTTTTTGTTTGCTTAGTACTTTTTGTAACATTATTATGGCTGGTGAACCCGAAAGAATGGTGCCATACTTATTGTTTTCATCTAAATGTGTATCCCCCAGCTATCAGTTACTAAAATAATGAAGTGACCATTGTATGCTTTGTTTTCAACTATGTTTAGCCTGTTATACAATGATACAAACAAAGAACACTAGGAGAAAGCACCTCTGCAATAAATCCAGGAAAACTGGGTTGATTCCCCTTACAAACATAAGGAAGCCATTATGTAGCACTACTACAAATCAACACCTTGAGCTATCAGCGAAGAGAATTGGAACACAAAGGAGCATCAAAAGTTAAGTTTGCGATGTATGCATTGTATGTGCTGCTGTATGCCAAAGGGTACCTGTTGGGCTGAAGCAACATCGAACAGTGAAAAATCCAGCCTGTATAGCTTTTGCTGTTATTCAGATTTGCATGTCTGAAGTCATCCTTTAGTCAATCAGTCAGTGGAAAATCCCATGAATATTATTTTTTTAATTCTTAGCAAGTACTAAAGGTACTGTTTGGCTTGGTTATACAATACCTCACCAATACTGCCAAGGCACCATGAAGATATTGTTTAGCTGGTTTATTGTCAATATTTTTTTGTGAGGAAGTATACACCTCTGTGATCCCTATATACAGTACTGCCATACGGTATATCATACAGTGCATAAACACATATAATAATAATATATATATATATGTATGCACTTTAAGCACATATTGTAATTGATGTGCAACGTAATATGAAATGATGCACATTGATACATTCTACAGGGTCCTAATTATATCTGGCACTTGGATGGGTATGACAAATTGACACAATATGGACTGTCAATACATGGATGCATTGATGGGTAATATATATATATATATATATATATGCTATTGTATAGCTAAGGTATGTACAAAGCCATGATCCTATACTTGAGATTGCATAAAGAAAACTTGATTACATTTGATTTTTCCTCAGACTAGTGAAGGCCACGCCCATTTTTCACAACTTGGTTGTTTTTGTGTGCATTCAATTTTTCTGTACTCTGTATGGCCCCAAAGTCAGAGAGCATCCTGACCCCACAGTTTACAGTTGCTTGGCTTTTGCTTTTTAAATCTATAGCTGCTACTTCTTTAACCATCAAAAAGCATTGCTATGATCAGCCTATGTATATACACATATAATTTCAAGTTATTCCCATTAGCGGTTTACCTTGTAGCCATGAAAAAAGTTCATTATTATGCGAGTAAATGTTCGCAGCAGAGTGTAAACTTATCAGATTCCTTGTAAACTTATTACGTGAATTTACCTTTATCTGTACCAAATTTTCAAGCATTTACACATTTGTATTTCATAACAATTTTTGCAAAGTGCCCCATAGACCCTAAGAAAAAACACTGAAATTTTGCAATTGGCCACCCATATCACAAATAGCTGCAGCAAGTTTAATCAAATTTTCTGTGTGGCCTATACCCTAGCTATAGTGTAAAAAATGGTGTACTTTGGAGATAAAATTATGGAACTGAAAATAGCATTTTCTTTCTTCCTGTCAATATGCACATGGTAAGATGTGCCAGCTTTAATTTCTTGGTTGCATGACACACTACTGTCATGATATTATGCAACTAGATCAGCTCCATATCTGTGTATTTATTATAATATTATGTACTTAATAGATATTCAAGAAAATAGTTTGGCTGCATCTTTCTCCTACGAATCATGACCCTAAAGTTATTGCCAGGTATTACTTGGAATGTGTAGAGAGTGCAAGAGGTAAGTAAGTAAAGCTGTGTATTTTAATAGTTTTAATCTCTTATACTGCTGGTTGTTGATATTCATGTTTTCATGACTACAAAAGATTATCATGCACTCGTCATATTGTGTGACAGTAATTGAATTGTTTATGCTTTTAATAGGATAACAACTATTAGTACGACTTAGAACTGTAGTAGGATAATATTGATACTAGTATCAAAGAATGTGAAACTTGTTTCATTGCTATAGGCTGCCCGAGGCTGGTACATGCTGACCATGGCACTGAAAACTGTGCAGTTGCTAAAATTCACATTGCGTTTAGGATGAATCACACTGATCGATTGTCTGGCTCCAAGAGCTTTATATATGGACCATCAACAGCAAATATTGTATGCTTAATTGTTCTGCTAAATGTATATCTTACTGTGATTTACAGAGAATAGAAGCTTGGTGGTCTCAGTTACGGAGATTTAAGACAAACTGGTGGATTGATTTATGTAAAGTATGCTTGGTATTACTGTATGTATTCCTTATGCACTGTATGTATGCCCTGTTGCTACAATGTCCCATTAGTGTATTTATATGGTTGTATGTGACACTATCCTAGTAATAGTATCATTAGACCCTTTTTGTGGTGATTTTGGAGGTGTCTAAGTTACTTAGATCCTTTTCATGTTTATTACATGCACTTGCACTGGTAGCATTGCAATGCATAGCCACCTGAAAATTAATTTCAGTAATTTTAAACCCATAACTGTTGTTATGGTGGAGTAATGGCTTGTTTCTACTAATGAACACTACATTTCTCTGTTACAAGCAGCTGTCAACAGTGTTAAGGTATTACAGCTACATAAGGGGTCTAAATAACTTAGACTTCAGACCACAGGGGTCTAAGTAATTTAGGCCCTGTAGTAGCTAGCACCTTCGCTTCACTCAGGTGCCATGACACAGGGCCATTGGGTTACTAAAGCACTTAGATCCCTGTGGTCTGAAGTCTAACTATTACACAATGCTAAAGGGTAATTCTGTGTTATAGGGACTTCAATCAGAGGGATTGTATGATAATACCAAAACCATTCACAGGTCAGAGTAAGATGGTTTGAAGTAAAATGTGTGCTAGCTAGTAGATGGTGAACAAATGCATATGAACATATATTTTGTTGTGCACAATAACACAAGTACTGTAAGCCTAGAAAGTTTTGATGGTCTAATGTACCTAATAATAATTGTTATAAATATCTGTTTCTACTTTATAGATACACACTTACATTTGTATTTGGGGAACTTCTACAGAAAGATCTTAACAAATTTGTTGCAGAGTGGAATTCTCACCCGATTAGAAAGAACAGACATGCTCGTTCATCACATGGCTGCCCTGATGATATTTACGACATGCCAGTACTGCATGGTGAGTTTAGATGTATACACAAACACGGATGTAACATGTGAATTACAGGGGTGCAAGACCAGCTTCAAGATTTTGATGCTAACTTGTGGGCACAGTGCATGTTACATGAGTCAGTATCACCACCAAGATTCTACCCAGATGATTTCAAAACATCTGCAAGTACAATTTTGTACAATGGCCTTGGATTAAATCCAAATGCTATAACGCACTACAATTGTCGTAATGTGTACCTTAAATTGGTTCACTTGATTAATTCCTTACTAAACCATGGCGTAACTATATGTTCAAACTTGTCAATAACTGATTCAAGTGATGACAATGATGATACTGTATAATGAACTGATAAGTTTTGCAAATTACATTATGTGACATGAAGTATCCATGGTGACTACAATTAAAAATTGGTCTCTGACCACCACTCCACTACTTTCAAATTAACAACAAGCACACAATCATTATAGTGCTGGTGTTGTACAATTAACACCTGATACCTGTTTACCCTAAGAAAAGTGCTAAAGGCTAAATATGAAAGTTAGCAATTTTAGACATTTAAAACTTTTATCTGTTTCAAACACATCTGTATTCAAGACTCACAATATGCACTTGGAAAACTTAAATAGTAACTTGAAATAGTCGCTTTAATAGTTAAACAGATTTGGGGCAAATATATACATGTTTGGTTTGAGTCAAATGTACTGGGAATTTTTGATGTGGTATTGGTATTATGATCTTGTTAACTAAGAAAACATGGAAACAGATATACTACATACTACAATCATGCAATCATACTACAATCATGCATACTATGATTGCCTCCTGGATAATGTAGGCAATCATAGTATATAGTGCTGTGGCCTGTGGTATCGTTAGCTCCACCTCAAGACATTTCTGTTGGTCCCTGTAGAAATAAATCCAGAAAGTAAGCAGTAAACGGATTGCAAATAACATAGCCATGAAGCGTGCAGACTGTATTAGGGATAGATCCCTAAAAATTCAACAATAGCACCGGGTTGGTACATTTTTTCCAAATTGTACAACCAGACACGAATAGATAAATTTTATTTCTGCCAAATTTTTAGGAAATTACGTATGTTCAACCCGTTATGCAGCATAAAGAATCAAGAACTATTTGATAAGTACCTCTGCAATTAAAGTAGTTACTATGAAAAATACGGACGATTTTCATTACGAGGGAAGCCATCACATGCTACCACCAAATCGACACCTTTCACTGTCAGCAAAGATGAATAGGACACAAAGGAGGACACTGGTAATTTTATAAAGAATGCATTGTACATACTGTGGTATGCCAAAAGGCACGTGTCCAACTGAAGCAATGTCGAACAGTGAAAAATCAGCCTGTAGCCTTAGCCATTATTGAATTATGCTTCTCTGATGGCATCAGTCAGTTACTTACCAAATCACTAGAAAATTCCATTTAATGTTTTTCTTTTAATTCCAAGGCAATTTGTTGAAAGGTTTTTGGGTTGATCTGAAGGCTTGTTTGGGCTTAGTTTTACCTAACAATGCCTCATCATTGTCAGGGAAAAGTGAGGCTGAAAACATGAAAACTATGTGTAAAGTGCTGTAAGTTGTGATACATATAGCTATTTCACCTATATAAGTATACCTTAGCTTATTGGTAGCCATTAGCTATTTACTGTATGATGAAAAGATAAATTTTTGTATTACTACAATGTTAGGTGTATATAGACAAAATATTTGTTTCAATGCTAATAATATAATGTGATAGTTGTCCCTACCAGTATGTACTTGTAACATAATTAATATTCATACCAACTTTGGATCATCTCGGTGTTTGTCATATGCCTCTTTACCTGTGTATGTTGCAAGAGCTACCTACACATGCATGACAAAAAAAGCAAGTAAAGTGTAGTTGGTGGATTCTCACATGCTCACACTTACCACTCCATAACTTTACATGTCTGTTTTTACAGAAACATGTGCCGTATCAGTTTCAGGTGCTGCGTATCCTGATGAACGAGAAACCAAAGCAGCAGTGATCACAGATCGTCCATCTGATATCTGCGGTATTTCTTGCGAGAAACCAAAATCACCCAGCTTGGCTCGAAGATTCTCATCTAATAGAATGTTGCGCCTAACAGGACAAACTTAAAGCATCAATTTCACGTGGTTAAACCTCACATTTTCACATCACCATGCATAATGGGAGGTTCAACTGCATGAAGCCATGCCAATCCATGGCTAACATCTTTAAGTATCCTACTTCTTTCCCGCCATGTCAGTGAAGGTGTTTTCTGTGAAATACAAGAGTTCAAAAGTAGTTGGTTAATTGTCAAGTATACCTCAAATAATCTGTCATGTAAAGTACCCTGCTCCATATACTCAAATACAAGCATTGGTGGAGAAGCACAATATCCCATCAATTCGACCAAGTTCTTATGACGACATCTGCAATGCATACATCATTGTGACTTTTAAACATAGCTAACATGAGCTATGCACATCAGTAGCACTCAATTTTCAGACATGAGCTATATTTGGTAGCACTCAAACATGAGCTATATCTGTAGCACTCAGACATGAGCTACATCAGTAGCACGCAAACATGAGCTACATCAGTAGCACGCAAACATGAGCTATGAACATTGGTAGTACTCAATTTCAGACATGAGCTATATTTGGTAGCACTCAAACACGAGCTATATCAGTAGCACTCAGACATGAGCTACATCAGTAGCACGCAAACATGAGCTATGAACATTAGTAGTACTCAATTTCAGACATGAGCTATGTTTGGTAGCATTCAAACACGAGCTATATCAGTAGCACTCAGACATGAGCTATGTTAGTAGCACTCAAGAGGTAAGCTGGTAACATGAACTACATCAGTAGCACTCAGACAGGAGCTATGCAGGTAGCACTCAAACATGATCTATATAATATTATGTCGGGATAGCACTCAAATACAGGCTATGTCAATAGCACTCAAACATTAGCATTATTCAGATTTTTTTTTTGATTTTTTTTTTTACTGTAACAAATACAGTGCACATAACATAATTATGATGGCTGAGTACAAAAAAAATAATTAAATGTCAGTGAAATGTCTTTGAAATTAGTGTCGAAGGGTGGACCATCCCTCAGTTGTACCTCTCTCCCTTAAAGTTAATGGAATGGTAGTCCAGAGAGAGGGAATTATGCCCAGGAACCATTAATAAATAAGTCCAATGAATTATATTTCGTCATCTGCCGCAACATCAAACTGTCATCCACAACATGACGAAAGGAGTAAGCATGGGTGACAGATGTTAGAGTGGGACAAAAATCCTGGAGAGGTCCTGAGCCATGTTGGTAGCACTCAAACATGCTCGACGTCAGTACATGAGCTACTTTGCTAATACTCAAACATGGACTATGTTGGTAGCACTCAGACATAAGCTATATTGGCAGTACCCAGACAGGAGCTAAGTCAATAGCACCCAGACATGAGCTATATATGTCTGTAGCACTCAAATGAGGTAAGTTAGTAGTACTCAAACATGAGCTACATCAGTAGCACCCAGACATGAGTTATGTTAGTAACAGCCATACATGAGCAATGTCAGTAGCACTCAAGTTAGCAGCACTCAAACATGATTGATGTCAGTAGCACTCACACACGAGCTACGCCAGTAATACTCAAACATGAGCTATGTCATTAGCACTCAAGCATGAGCTACATCAGTAAACGTGGGCTGCATCTGTAGCACCCAAACATGGGCTACACTGGTAGCTTTCAAACATGAATGATGCACAAACATAATTATGAGCTATGTCGGTAGCACTTGTAACATGAGTTATGTCAGTAGCACCCAAACATGGGCTACACTGGTAGCCCTCAAACATGAACGATGCACAAACATAATTATGAGCTACGTCGGTAGCACTTGTAACATGAGTTGTGTCAGTAGCACCCAAATATGAGCTACATCAGTAGCACTGGTAATATGAGTTATGTCAGTAGCACACAAACATGAGCTACATCAGTAGCATTTGTAATACGAGTAACACCTGACGATATCAACCGCAAAAAAAAAAAGAAGAAAGTGACATGCAAGTTGGTGGCTAATAGTCACACATCAGCAATGTCGATCGGCAGTACCTGCTGCACTAAATAGAGCAACTATACATTGCAGTCACACATCAACTATACATGTGCCTGACTGCATCAATAATTATCACAGTAAATATGGGACAGATACTCTGGTGACTCAGTACAGTCACACTTGAGCAATGCAGGTAACTCCTGACTGCAGTAAACGTGACACTGCTGGTAGCACTCTTCAGTCAAGAATGAGTACCTGGGTACATCAAGTCTAGTAAAATTAATGTGATAGCTATGTTGGTATCACAGTACAGTCACACATCAGCTACCTGACCATCAATCACAGTGAACGTGACCTCTTGTCATCACACATTTACACAACAGCTACATTGCATGCATCAGCTGTAGTTGAGGTGATTACTACGTCAACAACACTGTACAGTCATTATATTGTTAGCTTCCAACTACATCAGTGGTAAAAATAGAATTAAATGAGACAGCCATAGTACTGCTATACATTATTACCATGCACTGTAGCCACAGCCACACATCAGCTATATTGTTAGCACAGAAACATGTCACAGCGGAGGTGACAGAAACATCAGCAGTGCAGCCACACAACAGCTATATCATCACCTAACTGCATCACAATCAGCTACAGTGGACAGGACAGCTACACCAGTAGCACCGTACAGTATATACTGTTAGCATCGGACTATATCAATTACAATGGAGGTAGCAGAAAACATCACCAGTGCAGCCATACATCATCACCTGACTGCACCAACTTCAGTGGACACGACAGCTACACTAGTAGCACTGTGCAGTTATATACCAGTTATATTGTTACATCTGACTGCATCAATTGTAGTAGATGTGACACCTGGCTGTGCCATGACTCTACACCCACACATAAGATATATTGCTAACACTTGAGGCAATCATGTGCAGTGGAAGTGTCAGGAATTTCAACAACACAGTTACATACTGAAAACACCCTGATGCATTAGTTGCAGATGTAACAGCCATGCCAGAATAGGACTATTTTGATACTCCTGACCATCTCATGATTGTGGCTACATATCAGTTGTATTATTAGTACCTGCACCATCTTACAGATATTAACAGCACAGGATAGTCATGAGCTTTATCACCTCATTTCATCACTATTACTCAGTATCAGTCACAGTGGGTGAGACAGCTATGTCACTAGTGCAGTACAATTGCACATTACAGTTTCATAGCAATCACACGAGGTTGGGCTTTGGTCTCTGCAAAATTTTAAATGCCTAGCATGTCCAGCCATGTACTCTAAGACTCCTCTTCACCCACACTAATCATAAAGGCCTAGTGCCAACAGCTATGGTGACCACCGAACAAAGCAAGTGAGTGAGGACTTATTGATCTGGTAGCACTACTTCAGGCAACTAGACAAAGTCGTACTAAGCTATTCGATCATTTCCACATGCCAGCTGTATCACACACTGGTCTTATCGAAATCACACCAGGCACGTTTAACACAGATTTCTACACTATGAATAGAGATGTGAGATTGCTCTAAGCAGTATCAGATTAGTGACACATACTAGACACGTCAGACTGAGCTGTGTCTCAACTCTCTGGATACGGGGAACACATCAATTATGATTGTGTCAAGAGTGCACAAGTAGGTGAGCCAATATTACTCACTATGACTGCACTGTGAGCTGGGGACATAGTGCAACTGCACATCAGCTAGGTCAGCACATGACTACAATGCTAAAATCCAACAGGCCGTGCAGCCACTAAAACGCACTTGCATACACACGTATATTATAGATTAACAAGTTACAACTACCGCTACCAATACTGCCAACTTGGCAACATGCTAGCTGGTGGCACACCAATAGCAGTCTTAGCATAATTCATAAGTCAAAACTATGACCAAAAAAAAACTTCAATCAAACAAAGGCCACGGTACTATACTGTAGTGTCATGTAGCCAAGTATCAATGAAGCTGGCGTAGTCTGACAGCTGACTGCTTGCCAGATCAGGGTGTGGCACTGATACAACATCACTCACTAAATGTTTTGAAACATGTTCCTTTCTATGCCAGCCAGTATCAACAACCAGTAGCTGTTTGCAGCTCCTAACCGCGCTGCTGGCACGGTTCACATGGAGGTGGCCAGGTAGCCATGAACAGGCAGGCACACGTGCTAATGCTTAACAGCGCCTATCAAGGGCGACAAGACCTCATTTGGGCGACAGGAAAACCAAGCTCAAACAAGATGATCATTTTGGCAAGGTTTAAATTACTCCAACTAGCTACTTAATAGAACCCCCTGCTACCCCATTATGGGCTTTCTTTGGGCTATGGAACTCTCGCCCAGATAGGCTCGAGTTAGCTGCAGGGGCCAAAAATCCTACATTGAGCCATACAGATTACAACAAAGGCTCGTAAAATGCAATAGCAGCTACTCACCTGTCACTGACCTGCGCTGAGAGGGGATCACGTGCACTGGATCACGTGATGAAACAACCTGACCACCTGCCAAATATATATATATACAATGTCGACACCACCAACATCTACTAAATGTAATTCGATGAATATTTAATACCGACAACAACCACAATACGTGATTCGATAAATATGTGCTAAATATAGTTAAGTAACTAATTGAAATTGTACACATGTAATTGCACATCAGCATTATACCCCTGGAGGGTCCTGCTGATTAACAATAAATAATAAAATAACTACTGTGCGTTTTTACAAAGCTTACGTGGCATTCCTAGCAATACTGCGCCATGGACTATCTCTCGATTATTTAATGCATCAAAACTGGCCATTTCACTGCATTTTCCGTAGCTAGTATTTTACCTCGATACGTAATGATCCTTATATTTTCACGCACGGCAATCCATCAGGAAAACCGTGGCACGCCAGTCACGCGATTTACCAACTATGACTACCACCAGAACATGTCCTCAAGCAAAGGCTAGTATGGTTCACCCTATTAGAATATTCTTCAGTTTAATTTACATGTGGGATCCATGGACATTTCAGCCGGCTCTCTGCCCAAGCCTCTGCCAGAAAGCTGGCCAGTGCTGGGATTATTCATGCAATCGTGCATGCCTGTCAACTGAACTGGTCATAAAAGGCATCTCACAGCCCGGATCCCACTGCTGTTATGAAATTTAGCAACTTGTCTTTATGGCCACATGCATGCAGCCAAGTGACATGCATGGCATATATTATACTCCCGGCGTATAGCTAGAGGTTTCTGTACTAAAATACATGCAATTAATACAATGACCAAAAAGTAATTTGATGACAATATATAGTTGCTTGTGTGTCAAGGCAGTAAGCTATCTTAGTCATGTCATGGCCTGCCTCAATTTTGCTGCATGCACTGAAGACACCTCCATTATACCCAAAGCTTGTAGCTATCCAACTGATAATAAATCATGTAGCCACACTTACTGTGCATAACACATGCATGCGCTATGTATTATAGTAAGAAAATTATTTTCTGTCCAATTTGCAAGTTCGCATGAACTGACACAGCTACCATCACGATCATGTGTACTCTGAACCCAAACAGCTGGTCATTGGGCAATATCACAGTTAGTTTTGGAAATTAAATAGCCATAGATCACATGAAGTAATTAAATAGCTTAGCTATATTGCAGCCACAAAAGCTATGTAGCTATTTACTGATTACTATTTGTTGTTTTATTTATACTGGGTAATGATTTTAAAGATGTTTTGTGTGGCTATACAATATTTGAATTATGTGTGAAAATGCAACAACAATATATTTTAAAATTTTTCCTCTTGGAGTTCAGTCTGCCATAAAATTTTGATATACATCTTCAATAGTTCCTGACCCCTTGTCTCTTTAAGTATGCTTATCATATGTATGAGCAAAACATGAAGTAGGGCTAATTGGATTTTCACAAATTAACCACATATTTGGCAACTCAAACACTGTATACAGATCAAAGGGGTTTCTGCATGAGATTTCCAGAAACTGCATGGTCAAGTATATACAGGCAATTATTTTGCATTGGATCAGATCGAAGTACTCTAATAGAACAGTCAACTACCCTATTTGATAAAGGGAGGAATAGAACATATACATTTTAAAATTTCATAGTTTACCTGTACCAGCATAGTTTAAAATTATATCTCAGAGTGTTTAAAACCTAATTTTTCCTGGGGGTTTGCCCCCAGGCCCCCAAAAATGGCATCCATGTTTTACATCAGTGGCAATTGAAATTTAATGTTTCCAAATGCAAACATCTTCAGTTTGGCCCAGCTCACATATGTAGCTCCAGATCCACCATATAACTCTTTAGCCTGCAGCTGCTCCTGATACTATGCCAGCAGTAGTATAAGCATAAGCAGCTCAGTTATATCAATCAATTTCTAACATATAGCTATGTGTAAAATGTTAGCTTTAAAGATTTTTTTGGCAAAAATTATTACCATGCAGATTCAATCACAGAATACATAATTTTCTGGGGGAGCATGCCCCCTGACCCTCTAGATTTAAGTGTGCAGGCAGCAGAAGATTTCATTTTGGAAATATGTCACTTGGAGCCGCCCTTATCCAACTTGAATGCAGTATAATGTACTGATCAAGGTCTCCCAAGCAGCAAAAGTACATGCACACTTTGCAAAGAGAAACGGAAGTGAGGAGGTAACTGAATGTATGCTGCACGGCCTAGTTCATATGATACATATAATTACATTAACCCTTTAGGTTAAGAGCATCCAGCAATAAAAGTACATGTATTCTCTACAGTGTCTTGTCTTCTCAGATCACACAATACAGTTCTTTGGCAAAGTGTATTTTAGTCACATGCAAAGTGAAATGATAGGACTGACTATATAGATAGGACTGACCATTTAGCTGTTGGGCAGTATGCATGCCTACACTGGCAAGTGGCTATGCACTTCAGCAGCAGATCCATGATCACAATAAAATTTAACTAGCAAAATCTGTTGAGCGCGGGAAAATCCAATACCCAGTTTATAATTTCATAGGTACAGTAGTTTGTTCAGAGTGTTCTCCTTTCTAAGTTGCATGATAAATTACATATGCATGATAAATCCTGCCATCACATCAATGTATTTGCTAGCCAAAGTATTCACTGCTTTCTTAAGCTTCCTGGGTCAAGATGATTTTTTTGGGATTTTGGGTATGTTATTATTCTTCATTAAATTTCACATATAAAAAACTCTTTAACTTTATTTATCTGGATACATACATACACACACACACACATATATAGCCCTTTTTGTATTTGAGTAACAGACTATATATATATATATATATAGTAAATAGATTTAATTTTTAGTTTACGTGAATGGACTACAGGAGTCTGCCTTTATGTTTTTTACTTCTATCAGAGTGTCTGCATCTTTGTGAAATTGATCATTATAAATTATGTAGTCATTGTAGTATGACCGACTATACATTTATATTATGTCGCTGATTGTAAATAATTATGATGTAATCTTGATCACGTGTATTAGTGTATTGTACATGCTGGTGTGTGTTTGTAAATGAGATGAATCTTTGTTAATCGCGGTATCGGCAACTACTACAGTCATGGTTTGCACTTATTTAATTGCAAATATGCAAACTTAGCAACTTACCACATGAGAGGTGGGATATATAGTATAGATCATTAAGAAAACGTGCATTGCAACATTGAAATTTTTAACCAAATTAGATCCCTTGTGCTCCCATAAATACTTACAATTTTTAAAGACATTGTACACTAGGAGAACTAGGATCCTTGTATTTGATGATGAAAAGATTCTAGCATACAGTGTCTGCCTTTATACAGAGTGATATTTGCAGTTTGCGACGTGTATCACATGCATACAGGAGTGATGGATCAAATGATAGGACCATACACACAACTATATCCCATCTGTGTAGCAGCAGCATTGGCATTAATCCCATTTTGTGCACTTCAGCAGTAGAGATGATCACATAATAAAATTTTACTAGCAAACCCTGTTAAGAAGAAATTACCACTTTATAATTCCATAGACAGAATTTTCTCCTTTCAAGTACTGTAGCTACCTGACACTACAGCTGGTCAAGTGCTAACTTGTCTGTAAATAGTACAGAAATTACATAACATGTGGCCCTATTAAAAAAAAAAAAGGACTAGAGTGAACACAAACAAATTGTAATGAGCTGAATTCAGGTTTGAAAGTGCACATGGATGAATGAAGAATTTAATCCTACCACTATATCAATGTACTTAATTATTCACCAAAGTATTCACTTCTTTCTTTGGTATACATGTGATGAGTAGGTATGCAGTGGAACCTGACTTCTACAGCCACCTTTAAATTCTGTCCAACTGTAACCAGCTTATAGACAAGTTACACTGCATGTATTTCAAATGAACAACAGATTATATATTCACATATTCTTCTGTTCTGTTACTAAAACCTGTAAAGCTACCAAGAATTGATATCCCTTGCAAGGCTGTCTATTGGATAGTGGAGTATATACTCATGTTTAAATTTTGCCCATGACATTGGCCAGTGTAATGTATCAAACAGCCCAAGAAACCAGTGCACCACACCAGTGTGTCATTAACAAGAATGAAAACATGATTTTCATGCATATGTAGTTTCATGTTTCAATTTGATACAGTGATATTAACAGTGGAGTTCCCTGCTCACTTATTAGTTCGCATGGTATTTGTTAGTATTAAAAAAATTGCTTATGTTATATACAAAAACCAGACATGTATAATCTAGTTTTGGATATAAAATTGTCACACCTACCAAAATGCTTGAAGGAATGAGCTGGAAATTGGTATGTAGAAGGACTAATAATCATACAGCCTTTATAGTGATTTTGAAGAAATTGGATTGGGAGTGGTAAAATATTCTAATAGTGCAGTCACCCTAACAGAACATCCAGTTATCTCAGTTGCAAAAATTGCTATAGCAAAACAATATAATCAACACATAATGATCTTACTTCTGCTTTTCTGTAGAAAACACAAAAGCATCTATGCCAAAATGCCAAATGTGAGGCCCCAAAAATGATATAATGACATCATCACCATATTAAAATTATTAAGCATTACAGCTATTTCTTGGGCACTGCCTTTGGTTCACAACTTCGTTCACTTTTTTAGAGACTGCCCCATTTTTCACAGTATGGCTGCTTTGGTAGTATAGCATTTCCTAAACAAACAGTAGTTCCACTGTATTTAGCCCACGCTGGAAATAAGATTTGTCACATTAGAAACAGTCACATTTCACGGAACATACTATACAGATGCATACAGTTTCATTGGACCAGGTGTGTGCCTATACTATAACCGCTTAAAATGACTACATTCTTCTACAATATGTGTCAAGTTAAATTTGTATAATACTGCAGCAAGTCTATACTTGTGTTGTTGTTGCCATCTTGATGCCTCCACGCTTCAAGTAGATGATGGACTTGCACCCAAGGTTCTAACCCAATTAAATTCTTCATCTCACCAGAAAGTTCCACACACACAGCATTGATGGTCACTGGCGTATTGTGGATAGCATGTGCCACATGCTTGAGGAGTTCTTTACTGAGAGTTCAAATTATACAACAATTGTAATAGACGAAAAGTCAATACAGTGAAACATCACTAACATGTACTGAAGTGGCATTCATTGCCACCCAGAAAGTATGCAAATTTGTTAGGGACAATGTAACTACACAAAGGAAGAGCACATTAGTACATCACCATAATTGATAACATCCTGCCATCACTATTAGTTAAAGTATGCACATGGTAAGAACACCTATAACTCAACTGCATTGATGGACCAGTTATGGAGTGATTCTAGACATCAGCATATTAGGTAATACACATGGCATGACTGATGATGACAGTCCTAGGGCAGTAGTAAGGGCTCCTCATTATTCAGTGATATAGATAAGTTCAACAACAACCTCTGCCTGGTTTCACAGTATACACATCTTACTTATGATGTGTCTATTTGCTATGTCCTCCTACATGCCAATGAGCACATATATGTGTTGTGTGTGTATACACATATAAGATGGTCACAACAGTACTACTTTGTGGATTATAAACCAGCTAAGTGTAGTTAATGTTGCAATGTACATCAATTACTTAGTAAATTAATCATTTGTTAATTAATGTGCAGAATAAATACTTTCCCTAATGGCAACCACACATCAGTAAACAACACACAAAGATTTTACTACATGTTGAAGTGTTCTCTGGCATATTGAATAACTACGTACACAACAGTTTTATTGTTAAAGCAAAGCTAACTCCCTCCCCTTTAAAAAAACAAAAACGCAAGTCTATACTCTTAGAATATCCTCTACATACTATATAGATAGTATCACCGCAAAAACTTTTATATGTAACTGAAAGCAGACAATATTAGTGGTTGTTTCTGAAGCCTTTGTCACCTAAGACTTTATCCAGCACCTTATCATGAAGTGATGATATAATGAACACTTTGATGGGCTTGTACATAAAAAGAAAATGATATAGACAATTAACTTAATCCGGCACACACAACTTCACTATAGCTTTCATATAACTCTCATGTAACCATGACTACAAATCCACAAATTCAACACAATATCCGTGATCACAATTGCAAAATGCAAATCATGACAAGCAAAGAATGGTGTCATTTATCATACCAAAAAAATCCTAGCAGTTTATAAAACTTTCTGAGCACTACAGTATAAAAAACTAGGAAACTACACTGGAGGATGTATGTAACACAGCATGCATGATACAGCAGGGTAGTCTCACATGGGTATATAGCTTTGGGCCTTTACCCCACCAAAACTACAGAGAAAAAAGAACAGCCTACAAGTTTTGCTCATAAAATTTGCACAACCTCAAGTAAACCAATAAATTAAAGCAACAACAGACCAGTACCAGTCATGGATTTTTTTCCTCCTTTCTCCACCTTTTCAAACATAAATGTTGAAGGTATAACCTATATGTGTCTGATTCACTTTCTAGAGCATACAGTGATGACCCACCAAAGGAAGGCTTGATTAGTGCGGAACTGGCCGCAGTTGTGCATGTGGTACTGCAGGACCTTCCTGTGTCAGAACCAGGAATCATAAACTGCCACTAGCCAGAATGACCAACTCACAACTCAGACAGCTTAAGGACGTGATTGAGAAAGGTTGATCCATTAATGTTCCACAGATATTAAGAGTCTGGGAGGTCAAAGAAGACCTGTATGTGACTGAAAAATTAATTTTTAAGGGCCACCAGGTAGTAGTAGTACCAGCCAGTAGACACTAGCTGGTGTTGAAGGCTGTACATGAAGGTCATCTAGGGATAGAAAAGTGCAAAGCCAGGGCTCGGTCATGTATATACTGGCCTAGTATGAACAGTGCCATCGAACAAGAAGTAAAGAAGTGTCCAGCTTGTAATACACACTGCAAGGCATCACCGAAAGAACCACTGATTCCTCAAACTGTTCCAGCACAACCATGGGAGAGGGTGGGTACAGACTATTTCACTTTTAATAATCAAGACTATCTTTTGATGATTAATTACTTTTCCAAATATCCCGAAGTAATCCCAGTCAAAAATATAAATAGCTGACACTACCATTGAGGTGATGAAAACAATCTTTGCAAGAAATGGCATTCCACTTTCAGTGTTTGCAGATGATATGCCATTTAACAGCAAGGTACTCCAAAGAATGGAATTTTACTACCACAACTTCTAGCCCACACTCTTCCCAGTCAAATGGATTGGCAGAGCATAATGTTCAGACGATAAAGCAAGCTTTCAAAAAGGCAAAAGTCAGTAACATTGATGTTGACTTAGCATTGCTTGAGTTCCAGGGGAAGAAATTTAGTCTAGTCTGATCTGTCCATGGTCCCATTACAATTGACACCATCAAACAGCAACATTGTCAGAGAGAAGCTGCAGTATTGACAGTTACAACAGAAACAGAATTTTGACAAAACATCAAAAACTTTGCCAGTATTCAAATTGAATGTGCAAAATTTACTATGGAGCAAAATGGGCACCAGCTATTGTTGTTGCAAAGCATGCTTCACACAGACCATTAGAAGACAGTGAAAGTGAAGAATGTGTGTTACCTACTGGTATTGCTCATGAGGAAGGTTTGAACGATCAGATCTAGCGCCATATTCAACGTCAGAGAAACAATCTAGTTATGGAAGGATTATAAGAACTCCTATAAGGTACAGGGATGACCGAACTCATATTTTACTGTAGGGTTTTGATTTTTATTGATTTCTTTTTTGTGATTTGTTGTAATTCATTGACAGTTGTTCATTTTCCCTGTATATGTGTTCAATTAAGTGGTTTGTAAGTTAATAAACCTTGTTATTGATGATGTAATCTAACTGTAATTCAATTTTCAATAACTGATAAGTCATCACAATCATTGTGTCAAATTGAACTGGCTAATTCAGTTCATTTAATCCAGGCTGGCATCTTACATAATGCCAGCAGTGGGATCCAGGCTGGCATCTTACAGCCTGGATCCCACTGCTGGCATTATGAAACTTAGCTACTCATCATTATGACATGCATTGTTGTACTATATACTCTGTATGGAGGTTTCTGTACAGTAAAAACAGTGACCCAAAAAAGTAATTTGATGACAATATACTTATAGGCATGATGTATTGCAGTTGCATTCTAATGGGCACTTGGAGTCATCAGACATTCATTTGCTTGTCTATCCAGGCAGTAACCTATCTTAGTCATGTATGGCCTGCCTCAATAATCTGCCGCAAGACAAATACACCACCTTCCGCATATATACTCACAAAGTAGCTACAATAAATCATGTGTACTTACTGTACATAACACATGCACAATGTATTATGGGGAGAAAATTCATCATGTGCACTACCCAGACCCCCTAGATTTAAGTGTACATGCAACAGAAGATTTGGAAATCTGTTGCCAAAATTCTTGGAACAACTCTTGGTTTATCCAACGTGAATGTAATATAATATTATTCCCAAGCAACAAAAGCACACACTTTGCAAAAAGAGAAATGAAAGCAAGGATATATAGATACAACTGAATACATGCTGCGCAGTCTAGTTCACAAGATATTATATAACCATTTAGGTTAAGAGCATCCAGCGATAAATTCTCTACAGTACAGTACGTGTCTTGTCTTTACAAATATGATACTGTTCTTTGGCTTTTTTTTTGGGTACATAACCTTTTGGCATTTGACCAACAGACTAACAGATGATGTGATGACATGAACTACAGGAGTGTCTGCCTTCATGTTTTTTTATTTCTGTCAGAGACTGAGTGCCTGTATCTTGGTGAAATTGATCATCATAGTTGTATGGTTTGCACTTATTTAATTGCAAATATGTAAACTCAGCAACTTACCACTGTAAAACACATGCAGAGGTGCATGGGAAATAGTATAGATCATTTGGGAAACATGTATGCATTGCAACATTGAAATTTGTGACAACTTATATTAGATCCCTAATTATACTCAAGTATAAAGCAAATAGATATACTTACAATTCTAAAAGACATTGTGACCTAAAAAGATTCTAGCATATGGTGTCTGCCTTTTACAGAGTGATATACAGTTTGCAAGTATATCACATGTAGGAGTGAAAATGTGATGGATAAAATGATAGGACTATACACACACACGACTACCCATCTGTTGGGCAGTATGGTGCCTTCCACCCCAAGAGATATTTTGTGCACTTCAGCATAGTAAAACTTATGAGGCAAATCACTTTATAATTATGTAGGCAGCATTCAAAGTAGCCATGTGCCTGACACTACAAGTGCTAACTTATCTGTAAATAGTACAGAAATTACATACACATGTGGCCCTATATTAAAGGGAAAATAAGGACTCAAGTGAACACAACAAACTATGGTATAAGCCAGTGCACTTCATGCAGTTTTTTGAATTCAGGTTTGAAAGTGCACATGGATGCAGAATTTAATCCTGCCATCATATCAATGCACTTATTCACCAAAACATTCACTGCTCTCTTTAGGATGATGAGTACAGTGGAAACCTGCTGTCTGTAGCCACCTTTCCAAAGGTGACCAGCTTAGAAAAGTTCCACTGTATGTATTGGCAACAGATTACACAATACTTATTCTCCACCATAATATAATCTTCTGTGCTGATATTGAAATATGTAAAGCTTTTAACTGATATGCCTTGCATCCTTCAACCATCATGTACATGCATAAAAGAGTATTGCTGTTAGTGTAAATGTTATTTACACTGGGATCATATCAAGTCCATTGGACAGTGGAGTGTATACTCATGTTTAATATTTTGCCATGACGTTGGCCAGTATAGCATGTAAAACAACCCAAGAAGTCAGCACACTTTACTGGTGTATCATTAACAAAAACATGATTTTCATGTAGCTTCGTACTTTAATTTGACACTGTGATATTAACACGTTGCTTGCTCACCTGTCAGTTGAGCATTATTATTTTGTTGGTATTAACAGTAAAGATTGTACCTATATTGCAAAAACCAGGCATGTATAACAGGTATGCAATCTAGTTAAATTATTATCACACCTACTGAAAAGCTTAAAGGAATGAGCTCGAAATTACAATCACAGAGCCTTATAGTGATTTAGAAGAAACTGCATTGGGTGATAATGCATAAGTTAGAGTGGTCAAAATATTCTAATAGTGCAGTCACCCTAACAGAACATCATTCAGTTACAATCTCAGTTGCAAAATTTTATTAGCAAAAAACATTAATTATGATGAACACATAACATGGATCTCAGCTTACTCCTATTGTTTCTGTAGATAATCCAACAAGATGTATTATTTTGAAATATGTCAAGTGATTAGCAAATAGAATTAGTATTAAAGTCCCTTTACAAAAATCTGTAATGTTGATCTGATTGGCTGGTGTTTCTATGTCTGATTTGACAACTAACATTACCACAGTGATAGATGATCCATAGCAACAATATTATTACTTAGCAACTGTTGCTAAGGTAAATGTCTATTTAAGACCATAGCAATGGTTGCTAAGTGTGATCAGTCTGTTGCAGTGGCTATTTAAAAAAAATTCTGTTGGTTAGTAACAGTTGCTATGGTTATTGGATTAATTTGTAATAGGACAGATAGCTGTGGTATTTGAAATTAATAGTTCTCACATTGTAAACAGGAAGGAAACAGTGCTCCTTCCTGTTTACAATGCTCGCACTATTAAGAATACTACAGCCATTCATTATTATATATATATATATACAACAGGTTTAAGCATCCATGCCAAAGGGTGTGGCCCCTAAAAAATCCAAAAGTTGTGAGAAATGACTGCAATGATATAATGATGACAGCATCACCATGTAAATATTAAAATTATTAGTTATTTCTTGTGCACCATCTTTTGTTTCACAACTTTGTTAACCTAGACTTTTTAGTGGCTGTTTTGGTAGTATACCTAACTGTAGCATTTCCTAAACAAACAGCACTGTTGAGTCCATGCTGGAGATAAAATTTGTCACTTTAAAAGCAGTCACATTTCACAGAACATACATATAATACAAATACATACAGTTTCATTGGTGTGTGCCTACTGTAACCGTTTAAAATGACTAGATTCTTCTGCAATACGTGCCAAGTTCAAGTTGTACAATGCCACCGCAAGTTTACGTGTATTGTTGATGCTATCTTGGTCCCTCCACACTTCAAGTAGATGATGGACTTGCACCCAAGGTTCTAATCCATATAGATTTTTCATCTCACCAGGAGGCACATCAAGTTCCACACACACAGCATTGATGGTCACTGGCGTATTGTGGATAGCATGTGCCACATGCTTGAGGAGCTCTTTACTGGGAGTTTCTAATTATGCAACAACAAAAATTCTGCAATAAACGAAAAGTCAATACAGTGAAACATCACTAACATGTAATGAAGTGGCACTCATTGCCACCTGGAAATTATGGCATAGACAAATTTGTTAGGGATCAATGTACAGGTAACTACAGCATATTGGTCATAATTAAATCCTGCCAACACTGTCAGCTAAAGTATGCACATGCAAATAGTCATGGAAAGAACACTTATACATACACTGTATTGATGGACCAGTTATGGAGTGATTCTAGACGTCAGCATATTAGGTAATACATATGGCATAACTGATGATGACAGTCCTAGGGCAGTAGTAAGGGCTCCTCATTATTCAGTCATATAGATAAGAAATAAATAACATGTTATCCAACAGCAGCCTCTACCTGGTTTCTCAGTGTACACATCTTACTTGTGATGTGTTTATTGTAATGTCCTCCAACATGCCAATGAGCATATATATGTGTTGTGTGTGGTACACATAAGATGGGCACAACAGTACTAGTCATGTAATACAAAACATGTTGGCTACACAGGGGAATCATCTCCTATACCACAGTGTACATCAATTACTTAGTAAATTAATCATTTGTTAATGTGTAGAATAAATATTTTCCCTATTGGCAACCACACATCAGTAAACAACACACTCAAAGGTCTCTGATGTATTGAACAACTACGTTTCCTACTGACAAAGCAAAGCTAACTTTCCTCTTAAAAAACAACAACATAAGCCTTAACAAAAACCATATACTCTCTCCCTGTTTGGAATATCCTCTACATTCCAAATAACATCATTGTAAAACCTTTTAAGCGTAACTAGCTAAAAGGAGACAATAGTAGTGGCTATTTCTGAAGCCTTTGTCACCTAAGACTTTATAGTAGTGCTACACACCAACATCTCATCATGAAGTGATGATATAATGAACACTTTGATGGGCTTGTACACAAAAGGAAAATGATATAGACAGTTAATTTAATCTGACACACACACAATTTCACTGTAGCTTTCATATAACTCATATGTAACCATGACTACAAATCTATAATCATATTCAATACAATATCACAACCAGAAAATGCAAGTTGCGACAGGCAAAGAATGATGTCATTTATCATACAAAAAATCCTATTGGTTTATCAAACTTTCTGAGCACTACAGTATAACAATATATACTACTAACTAGGAAACTATAATACAACTTACGTATGGAACACTGCATACACAAAACTTACCATCAAAAAATTGTTTAGAAAAATCAACAGCTGTCGGAAACCTTTCATGTATTGACGGCAATAGAGTAGCAGGCACATTATGACTACCAGAATGATTCATTGAAGATGTCAGGGAACTAGAATGAATCATGGGAGATGTAAAGGAGTCAGTGGACTCATTACGAGTTGGGGGTGGAGTGGGAGCTTCAATCACATCAAAATCTGCAACACAAATCAGTAGTACATGATGGTATTACATGATCTTGGACATACCATCTGGTAGTGGGCCAGGCTTTACATCGAGCACAGATCTATCACCTAAAGTTAATATTATGTATTCACACACACACAATAAACCTGATCACCACAGCTTACCAGAACCATCCTCCAACTTACAACTTAGTAAAGACACCATAAACTTTTGTTCTATGGTAAAATCCAATAATATTGTTAACAAGCATACATAAATCTTGCAACGATTGTTCACCATAACAAGCTTACAATTTAAATAAAACAATATAGCCAGTCATCCTCGATTAAAGATGTTAACAACACAATCATACACCCCTCCCCAAATGACAATCCACGTACTTTCTAGCTCCTCATGATCCTTCTGTAAAGCAGTCGACAGGTAATCTGTAAAGTGAGTGGCTAATGAGTGACTATGGGCAGCAAACCCACCTGTGATCACAACGTACGACTGGAGCAAACAACCTTGCAACTTTGGAAAATTTCCTAACTTAGTACCATTCACCAACTGCTTAACCTTGTCTTGAAAACCTCTCGAAATCATTCTCTGTTTGAGTTTTTCTGCAAAAACAGTCATTCAGACATGACAAAACAGTATTCACTTTACCACTATATACTTACCACAGTATGATACCAACAGGTTCCAGCACTGCAGGCACATCAAGATTGTCTCCTGATATTCCTTAACACTGCTCATTGCCTTTTCCAAAATGTTGCCTAAGCTCTCACCATAGTGGACCATTGTATCTATATAGGTTTCCTTTGGTACTAGGTCCCCTAATACCCAGTCTCCTACTGGTGACTCTGCCACAGGTACATCTTTGTCTGTAGGAGATAATTAATACAATGAACATTGCGGGTTGGTCCCTTACATTTGGAAAGGATAGTAAGCAGTAGCCTGAGTTCACTGGTGACACGATATGCCTTACGGTTTGTGTGCCACTGTAGACTCAATATGCCAGATTGGTGAAGGTATAGGATCATCTCATGCAGCTCCACACCTATATAATATACAGTATTGTAATGTGTCATGTGATGCATAACTAACCATTGTATGTTGCCATGGAAATAATCTTATCAGCAACCAGGTATCCTTTCTTTGTCAGTTCCATGTGGTGTGACAGTGGTTTATCCATATTAACAACAATGGCAGCTAGTACAGCTGGAAGGTGTCTCTTTGAGAGTATGCTACCATCGGAGAATTGTTGAACTAGAGTACAATTACCAATAACACAATAGCATACAATTACAAGTGCAGTAGTGAAACCTGGTCACTGCATAATAAGGTCACCTCTCTACAGTAATAATGTCATTTGTGTACAAATTGATCTGTCTAATGTAGCCACCTGCTTAACAAGAGCACCCCAAAGGTGACTGGAATATACAGGTTTCACTGTAGTAGCAAGAGTTAATATGGAGAGGATAGTATCTAACGCTATATAGTCCTGTAATAGATAATTGTACATAATTTAAGCGGCTTCTTTTTTGTATACCATAGACTATAGTATGTGTAAGTTGAGCTGGATCCTAAAAAACAGCTAAAAATTAAAAGTGGATTTTTTCTCAGAGAGTAAACATTTCAGCCAACCAGATGATTAATGGTGACAGCAAAGGCGTCAACAACAGACATGTACAGTTTGGCTCCATTATAAGATCGGGTTGTAATGGACACTGTACTTTTATGGCTCCCCCATTGGAAATGTATGGTGAAAATTTTGATTGGCTATATATATTACGTCAGACATTTGAACGACAAGATTTTGAAAAAAAAAATTTAGTAGGTCAAGCAGTACTACAAATGAGCTAAATTTCTACAAATGCATTCATGAACTATTAAATGTTTTTGAGGATCCAGCTCAATGCGTACGTACTATAGCTAGTATATTTGTATTTAACCACAAAGATCATGCCAGACACAATGGTGTGCATTAAACTTGGCCAGCAAGAGCAGCACTGTTGCACTAAAGAGCATGGCTGATAACCCCTCGAGGATAACTCTAATACATGTAAAAGATGATGGAGTGCCACTCGGAATTTACAACTGCATCCTGGCCATATGTCACCATGTTAACAAGTGAAACCTGCCTTCAAGCATTTTTTTAAATGAAGGAGCAGTGTTCATTATATATCCTTACTCAGTCATTAGTGATTTGCTGGTTCATAATATCTTCAAACATTCTTCACTGCGCGGCTAAACTAATTACGGTAAAGAAACAAACAAATACTACAAATCTCAAGAAAACAGGAATACGTACGTATACAGCATTAGATACTCTCCTCTCCATATTATTAACTCTTAGTAGTAGGTATCACAAAAGTTTGTCCAAAAGTATCAACCACAAACCAGGCTTGTATTTCCTTCACGGTGACAGTTAAAAATAATGTGCTTTCAAAGCAACCAAAAATGCTTCCAAATAGTTACAGCATTGGTAGTCCCCACCCACATTGTCCTCAGTTTGAATAGAAATCTTGTTGAAATATTCTAACTATAACTTGTCTTTTAATAAACAAGATCCCTTTGTACTGGGTTAAAGTTACAACAAACTTTTATTTGATGTGATTACTAATTGGTGCCTTCAGACAAGGGAATAAATATGGTACTCAAGGAAATGAAAGATTTACTGTGCAAACTAGAAATTCCCAAGTTACTACAGTAAAGAACTTATAAGTAATTGACGACTTACACTTTATTATGACTGAAGCGAGCATAAACTTTACATTCACTTGGCATGTGTAGCACAAATAGTATAAATACAATAGGACTTCATTTCATGGAAAACAAGTTTATTAGTGAAAAACAAATTTGTGAATAAAAATTGAATTAAATAACACCAACTCTCGACTGTATATACAGCTAATTATTATTATCTTACATCATGAAAGTGTATTCATTAACAATCACGTATAAAAATATGCAGTGCAATAAAAAAGCAACTACAGTATTCAGCTAGGAAAGACCAACTTACAGACCCTGATAGCCTTAAGACACTGGAACCATATAGCTACGAATAAGACCAATGAGTTCAGTCAAAATAACACGTTTCTCTTAACTTCCACTACAATATGTAGTGTCTGTTGCACATAAGGCTTCCACTTCAACATGTACACATGCCACATTTCCTAGGCAACCAAAGACTGTTGACATTAAAATAAAAATCTAATACTGTTGACGTCACAATAAAATTTTAATGCATACAGTTTATACATGTAAAGATAGTGATGCAAAAGCAATAAGGGCCAGCAAAATAGGCACGTTGTAGTACTCCACATAACGTTAAGTCTTATTATGTTGTCATTACAGTCAATGGTACTAAGGTTGTGAATTTTATGATAGGCCAGTAGCCCTTTTAACAGTCTAGTGTATCTACCATGGTGAGAAAAATACTAACCCAATATAAAGGGATCTTGTTTCTAAGAAGAAGAGTTATAGTTAGAACATTTCAACAAGATTTTTATGCAAACCGAGGACAATGTGGGTGAGGGCTACCAACAAATATTTAGTTATTGAGGCTGTATATCGGCACATTCCAAGTGGTTTAGAAATTTCCCAGAGAAAAATGAGCTAGAGAAAGTAGTAAATTGTGACTGCCTAGTACCAAGATATATCCAGCCATGACATTGTGATATTAAAGTATCAATGTTGATATATAAAGCCTGTCTTATCCAGAAGTAAACTAACAGAGAGGCCAATTCATTTTTGACTTTGCCGACTTAATGACCCTGGTGCAGTTTCTATTCTAAATGTTGTAGTAGCTTCATCATCATACAATGAGAACAGATTTGTTTTTTATTCATGTTATTGTTTTGTTGTTTTTTTTCGCAGCCTGGCAAATATTCACTATTTGGCTGGCAGTCATCCACCACAACTCAAATATCAAGCACACTAGTTGTATGAAGGTACTTTCTGGTGAGTTTGAGGGTGCAAAGTGTCTATCCTCCTCAAACTACCAAAAACCTTCAGTGAAAGATATTATTTTGCTTACTTAATGTTAGGGTCAGGTTTATTCTTCACCTGGGTGTGTACTTTCTTATACACAGAAGTGGATAGTTGGCAGCAGCACAGCATAGTGGTACACATCCTGATCTCACACTGAGGAATCCCAGGATTGTTTTATTTTTTATCTCTTGTTCCATCACCTATTCGTCTAAGTTCTAGATTTTATTCATGTGACTGCTATGCAAAAGCTATTAAAAAGCTTTGTACACACAGCACTACATTAGTTACATAGATGGTACACGCAGTGGTGATTGCATATACAAATGCTGGTCTCAACTATCTACTTTCTCCTGCCACTTGGTCGAAGAAGTAGCAGTCAACAAAAGTTAGTCAAGAGGTGTAACATTAATCTATTACAAAGACTGCACAGTAAAGCACTTATACATCACTAATCAGCTAGTATTTCTGTAGAGAACCGTCTATTAATGTTCTGTTTTCAAGAAACAAATACTGGCAATGATGCTTTGTAAAAAACACTGTAGATTTAGTAATACCACACCACAAATGAAGTAAACAATATGCTATACTATATCTCTTGCAGTTATTATGTATGCCCTGGATAAAAGTAACTTGCATAGTATTGGGAGCCCATCAGTTTCAACCAATGCAACTTTTTCTTTCCTTTAAACACTTGAGTTGGAATAAAATTTGGTACAGATTACATTTTTTTGTCAAAACATTGAAGCTTTTGTGTTCCAGGAATAGTTTTAGATTCTGAAACCTTATTTGACGAAAGGCCTCCGCTCTTTAATAGTCCTCACAAGTACAGAAATTAAAATGTATTATTTTGGGATATTATCAGATGCGCACTCATATAATTGATGTGGTGTCATTATTTGATAGACGATGAATGAGTAGTACTTTGCCAAACTAAAAAGATCCATAACTATTTGGATCATCACAACATCCATGCAGAAAATTCAGACTTGCTCACAGAAAACAGGTTAAACTATCCCTCCCATATGGTACTCTACAATGAGACAAACAAAACACATGAATCAATAGTCCAAAGAGCTCTACTAGCTTTCATTTCATACTAGTACAGAGGAGGTAGGAGACATACGTTGCACGACACTTTTTAATCGCAAATTTCTCCTCTGCTGGCATGCAGTACATCAGGCACATTGGCTATACAGGTGATAATTGATGACACACTGGTTGTACTTGTGTGGTAGGTGTGTAATTGGCATCAAGGAAAACCTCACATTTCTGACTAACCACCACTGGAGTCCAAAGGGCAAAAATATCACTTCAATATTCTTTAATCAAACCACGTAACCATATAACTCACACAAAACTAATTAAACAACTATAATTTTATTGTAAACACTTACCAATCAACTGACTGGCCATCTGAAGCACTGATGTCCCTGTTGTCACATAGGTATTGGTGCCTCCCAGTGAAACGGCAGAACCATTTAGTCGGACATTGTGTATTCCACACACTTGTAGTAACGAGGAGTCCAGTATTGCACTACCTGAAGCTGAGTAACTGGCATCCTTAACTTCATAGCTTATCACTTCTGTATATGCCCTGACCTTGTCCCCCAGTAACAGTGTACTTTGCTGTCCTTCTGAATAAAAGTATTCTTCGGACATTGACTTACACAGGCGAAGGTATTTCTTTATCTTTGGCTGCTGCTTATAAGTGATCGGAAAAGTGTCTACATTCGCGATGTCCACGATAGACAACGGAGAAAATTTTCTATTTCCTGAACTTAGCTCAATCTGTACTTTTATCTTGTCGCTGAATTCCTTTGTGAGTACCAGCACACTGAAACTGGCCACACAGTGACACCGCTGGCCTGATCTATCCTCAAGGTCACAGCAGGTAAACACATTGGTGACATTGGAGATGATTAAGTCAAACACAGCTGGCTTTTTCGTCCCAATTGCAAAGTTTACTGTCCATTTTCCTCTTTCGAAGTCTTCACGCTTTGAATAAAGCCGACAAACACTAAGTATCACGTAGTCGCCATTGTTGTCTTGTAGTGGGTGAGGAACGAATGGAAGTGTAGCGAGACAGAGGCAACCTCTCTGGACATCGCTCCCGTTTTCAAACTCATTACAAATGTTACAACAAGAATAATCTCTACTGCGAGCTAAGTCTTCCATTAAACACTCTATTAAAGTTTAAACAAGTAACAACCGTATTAATACCGAACTCATGAAACAGGGTGTGTCGAGGTCAACTTTATACACAATCTCCGGAAGTAATCTAATGTGTATCTGATTTGAGGTGATTCCCCATGGCAAGTTGACATCGCCTTTCATTGTATCATACATTCAGCTAAATGTCGGCAATGTTTACATAGAGTATAGTGAACCACTCATGGTCTTGTACTCTTACTGTAATTTGTTTGTCTGTGGAATTACACTGTTGAGATGTTTACATCTATTCTGAAAGTCCTTTGTGGGACTTGGATTCTGCTTCTTATACCCCCACTCGGCAGTATGTTTTCATCTTTAGCTGCAAGGCTTTCTTTTCAACACTGGTTGGGGGTTGTATGTAGTCTGGTGCGGCCGCCCCTTCGCAAACTTTCCTGTTTGAAGTTTCTCAGTATGTCCTCTCAGCTGTAATGTTGCGGATGCATGATAACAGAATTGTATCAGTAAGTACATCTACCAAGTTGTTCATAATTTTATACATCATAGGAGTTCTCAGGGTATTGCATCTGCTTTCTATAGCAGGCCATCCAAGTATACTAATCATTTCCGATACACTTGCATACCTATCAAACTTGTTTAACGCATATCTAGCAGCATGTCTTTATACCATCTCTATATAGCTTGTACATTGTATTGAATTATACACTACCCACATGCAAGCAGGATAAGGTGAGGAAGAGAATCACTAATAAACAAAGACAGCAGGATTACAACATCCTGACCTGGAATGGAAGGAAATACATCTGGAAGACCACTAAAGGACACAAGTAGATGAGAACACTGACAAGAGCCAACAAAGGTTGCTGAAGAAATACTGTTGATTTCACCTCTCTCATGCATAGTAGCTAGGAGCCAGGATATAATAAGATCTGCAAATACATGTTAAAGTATGCAGATTGAAGAGTACATTCTGATAGATTACAGAGTACGTGTAATGTAGTGACTGCAATCTCTACCACAACTACGTAACAACACTAACAGTGGTCAAGTGTGGAACAAACACCTGACATACCTTACTCCTATCCATCAACTACTATCAAGATTGGTCGATAAACTTTACCAGAGACCAGCCCAGACAAAAAAAACATGCAGCTAGTGGTGTACAAATATAATGCAAGATCCAGGGACTGTGTTGGTCAGTGAAGTGCCAAATCTATTCAATGTTGGAAATTTGACTGGTGCATATGCATGACAACTTACGTATGTAATATTGTTACTGTAGCTATAGTGAAAATGTATTCCATGTGTACGTATATAAGAGGTGCAAATGGCAGTGTGCAAGATACAACATCAAATCAAGAAAGATGCAAAGTATAGAGTCGTCATGCAGCCTAAAAAGATGGCATGGCACTGTGTATTAGCTGCAAACTCTGTTTAATGCAATTTTGGTTTAAAAACTATATATAGTACCTTCATCATGCAAGTGCTGCAGGCTATTGCAAATCACTGTCACAACCTACAAGGTCTAAACTTTTGTGGTATATGTATATCAAGTGTTGAGGATCAGACGTGGCTGTGGGAAATATTAAGTAGCATGAAGCTTACCCACTTGGGAGTGAACTTTTGTGTTTTCAGTGACATCAAAAGACAAGAAAAGGTTAATTTGTTTGTATCAGAAGTGTTGGACTATCAGAGAAATACAAAGAGGTGATTGTTGGGGTTGTAAGTTTGTTATCACAAAAGTTACATTAAAGTTGTCCTATTTTCCAAAATTATTGTTAGCTACGCGCTACGCATTTGTGACTATTCAACTATACACTACCACCCACAATTGGTACAGGAGGGCAATTGGAAACAGTGGAAATGGAAACTGGAAATGGAAAGTGGAAAACGGAAATGGTAAACAGTCATATAAGTATACCCTAGAGTAAAACCTTCGTTTAGTAGCCATGCACCTTTTATAAGACCACCTCTGTACAAAGACTATACATTGCAATTAGATATCAAAAATGGCTAAGGACCACTTCGTGGTCACAGACCACCTCTTTACATGGTAATATTTGGTAAGCTTCAAACATGTGCTTCATGACTCATATCAGTGTCATCTCTTTGTCCACATGCACTTCACTCAATTCATATACCATCATCGCTAGTTTGTACCAGCATAGATAATAATATGGTACCAGAATGTGTCATACAAAAGATATATTCCATGCAAGTGAAATGTAGATAGTACACTACAACCTACTGTATCAATGAAAAATGAGGTCTCATAGGGGATGATGACCTAGCTGTTTTGATAAAGCAGTCAAAACATAGGATGTTTGGAGCCTAGCTGTATTACAATGTGAAGAGGTGGTCTTATAAAAGGTGGTCAGTATGCCATAGCCATTTTTGAGACCTAATACAATGTGGTCTTTGTACAGAGGTGGTCTTTATAAGAAGGTGGTCTTTCAGAGGTGGCCACTAAACAAGGGCTTGGGTACATTTATGTGACGATTTTGACCATTTCCGTTTTCCATTCAGTTCCACTTTCTGTTTCCGGTTTCCATTTCCACTGTTTCCAATTCCCCGGTACAGGATGTGATTAATAACTGTACTGAACTAAAAGTATTTTACTGTCTGCATGCCATAATCCATCACTGAACTTAACCCATAATCATAATCTACAACAGTTATACAGTTGTTCAGAAGACAGTTATGTTCCAAATGACTTTGTGACCTCAGTTTCAGCTCATGGTGGACTGGTAAATGTAGTCACAAGTTATGATTGTATGATATTTGGCAGCTGAAGGTATAAAATCTCTTGTAAGGAACTCTCCCAAACTGATAATGTTATGTTTGTGTGTTAGAGCTGAATGTATGGATGTGCAGAATTTTAATGCCCTACTAAAGAAGTTGTTCTGGGATAAAAAATTGTTTACTGATGGCTCAGTATACTGCATGGTCAGTGGCGGATCTAGGATTTTTAAAAGGGGGTTTCTGAAAGTTGGTATAACTGAATAAGGCATCTGATGACATTTATCCAGGAAAATTTGAGACTTTAGAAGTTCTGAGATCGGATATTAGGCTATTTTTAGTTACAAATTGCAATAATTCCAATGCTTTAAACAAACACTATATTGCTAACTATATAGGGCGAAGATGGTGACTGCAATCTGTAACTTTGATTGCTCAATTAGAGTAGTTACATGACTGCTCTATTAGAGTATCTCGATCGTTTTTAATACAGTGAGAGATGAAAAATGAAGTGTTGCTGATGGTTTAATAGCTATAAATGGTGTCAGTTAAGTGCAACTACATGCATGCTACTGAAAAACAGTGGTATATAGTTATTTGCTATGACAAATTGTCAGTACAACAATGGTTATGTGCCACTGAGCTAGATTTAAAAGGGGGTTTCTGTCGAAACCCCAGAAACCCCTCTAGATCCGCCACTGATGGTGGATAACATGTTAGATCTAGATGTTGTAAAGGAAAGATTCGTAGATCTTTTTCCACTTTGGGAACTGAACACAATGTAACACAATGGGGTTTTATTATTATTAATACATAATTTGATATTTGATTAGTAACTGTGGACATAGGCGATTCTAAGGGGGGGCCAGGGGGGGCCAAGGCCCCCCTGTTAAAAAATAACTTTTAAAAAATCTTGGGGAAAAGTTGCTGTATAGATTGGCATTGTTATTTTTAGCATTTTTCATGTTTTTAGAACAAATTTTAGGCTGTTTTCAAGCCTTTAAATTGCAAAAATCCTGCAGCTTCTGGGGGTTGCACCCCCAGACCCCCCTGAAAGTATTACTTTATACAACAATAGTTATGTTGTTCCCTACTAGTGTTGTTTTAGTACAGCAAATTCATTTTAGTTTTGTTCTAGTTCTAGTACCCCAATTCTGCCATAGTTTTAGTTAGTTCTAGTTCTAGTATCCCAATTCTGCCATAGTTTTAGTTAGTTCTAGTTCTAGTATCCCAATTCTACCATAGTTTTAGTTAGTTTTAGTTCTAGTACCCCATATTTCTGTAATTTTAGTTAGTATTAGTTTCATTTTAGTTAATGTTAGATATCTTCACATATACTAACCTTGGTAGCACCCCCTAGACTTCCAGAAACTTTAGATTGGTGGTTTGATGTTCAGCACTATTTCCACTTACCATTGTGCACAAATGAACAAATGCTCTAATAGAACTGAGCTTAAATAACCTAAATAGGCAAAATTAATGCTGAATAGCAATGTTTCAGAGGAGGTTGGACACAATACAAGCACTTCTGAAATTTATTTCTGTTTATTGCATAATTCTAATACATGACGAGGAGTAAGTGATAGAAGAAATGCTTAGCAATATCCCCACTACATGTTACCTTGTGCTTCTTAAGATGAACAGCAAATTCTTATTGCAAGGTGGGTGTGCGAGTTTCTAATTCTCTTTTTGATTCTCTGTAAGGCCAAACTAGCAGCATCCGCTCTTCTTTTTCAATACTCTGAGAGGCTTTGTTAGCATGCACATTGCTTTCTTCGACAGTCATTGTGTTTAAATACATGTACATAGGGTGTCCCTATAGTATTACACATGGATTCCACCCAGCGAATGCTTACACATGTGATCCTGTAGATTTCAAGAGCAATTTACGTGCCTGGAGTAGTGGGGTTGAATGGGGTTGACCGGCGGAATAGACTAAACTTGAAGTGCACTCTCGAATGGTACTTGTGAAAACTTTTGTGAATGCTTGGTTAAACTTTCAATACAAAATGTATGCACTCACATGTGCATGTCCAACCTCCTCTGACAATGTTTATGGTATCATTTGCAGGAATTTGCAGGCATCACCATCTTCAAAGAAAAGTGTAAAGTGGTTATAGTGTACAATACCCTTTTACGTAGGATTGCTTGACAAACCTTTTAGTTAGTTCTAGTTCTTGAACTAAAAGTTTTAAAGGTTTTGGTTTAGTTCTAGTTTTTGAACCAAAACTTGAAAGAATTTTAGTTTAGTTCTAGTGTACTAGAACTAGAATTAAATTGCTATACTAAAACTAGATTTAGTTCTAGTTCCTTAGAACTAAAACAACACTATTCCCTACTGGGCCCCCCCCTGTAGGCCAGGTCTAGAATCGCCACTGACTGTGGACATAGTTCAGGGGCGGATCCAGGGGGGGGGGGGGGGGGGGGGGGGGCTTTGGGGGCTGAAGCCCCCCCTTCATATTTAGGCTTTACTTGATCAATATGCTGAGTATTATAATGAAATTTTGTCTTAGCATAATTATATGATCACTAATAATACAAATACTCATAAAATTACCTTATAAACATCTTTCCAAGGTATTATCAGTGGATTTATGCTAAAGTTTATGTAACAAGGACCCAGATCAGCATTGGAGGTGTACAAGATCGAGATACTCTAATAGAGCAGTCAGCTAACTACTCTAATAGAACATTCACTGGAAACATGTAGTTGGTTCTGTTATGGAATTTTTCCAAATCTGCCAGCACCTATACATACAATGAAGTGCATTGGTCTGTTTAAAGGGCTTCTTTCATCTACTAGTGTAGTTAATATGTATGGCAATACTTAATTCAAGTGCACAATTTCCATTGAAAATGCTCTCAGATTCAATCTTGTATTGTTCATATTTCAAAATTTTCCACTTTCAACATTCTTAATAATTCTAACATGCACCTATTCAGTATTGTGCAATTGTGAGAGGGGTGCATCATGTACTTGGTTGTCTGTACCTACCAAACTTTTCCATTAGCAAAATGCTTTAGAGAGCCATACCTATAATCTAAAGGCAGTATATAAAATATCTGCAGGCAGAAAATATTATGAATTTTATGTGGAAATGTCTCCAAATTGCAGTATTTTAGCATCTATTTTTCAAAATTTTCCTGGGGGGGCATGCCCCCAGGCCCCCCTAGTTCCAGCATGCTCTGCATGCTGGGAAGTGTGCTTTGCACACCTCTACCCAACCTTGAGTTAGCCCCCCCCCCTTTTACAAATCCTAGATCCACCCCTGCTCATGTGATCTGTAGCATTTTAAACAGATCTTAATAAGTATAGAAATACACTTTCTGCACCCAATGGAATGTGAAGCATGCAGATGATAAACCACTTCTTGTGTGTCCCATATGTCTGCTGTGTCCTGTGTGTCCTAGTGTTTCCACTGTGTTCACCATGTCTTTTGTGTCCACCAAACCTTACATTGTGAGAACTAAATCTAATGTTAATATTCAACATAACTGCATGTGTTATCAACCTTACATTGCAATTTTGTACCATTAATTTTAACTTAATGTGGCTAACTTTACACAACTATATAGAAGCAATCAATCTCTGTCAACTGATGGCATTTGTTTTCGTAGGTGTATGAAGTCCAAAGTCCCAACTTGATAATATCATTGCATGCACTAAATCTATAAGGTTATATATTTGCAATATCCTGCACATACCACTTAAAATAAAAAGTCTTATTTGTCATAATTTCATGTGTGATTTGTTTCAGGTCAATAAGAGTAGTAGACAGGTGTCTGAAGTTGATACGATAGATATGTATACTAATTTTCCTGGGAAATTGGCCGGACTAGTCACATCTATTGCTGCACTTGATGGGAAGTGATGTGTCTGTTCTCTTATAGGACAACCCTTATGTATAACTCCAACAAGAAACACTGATATACACTCCGGTGCATGATTTTGGCATTTTAGTAAAGTAACTGTACCTAAGAGAAAAGAATTATTAGCTATTGTAGAGGATGCATGCATGGAGAAATGAGGTGACCAGTAAAGTATTCCTATGAATAAGATGTGGTTCACTCAGTATCCAATGCCATGGATCATGCAGTGCAGCTGGTATGCAGATATGGATCCTTTGAGTACAACAAAATCACTTTTTCATATCACTGACACTCAGGGCCGCCCAGAGAAATTAAGGGGCCCAGGGCAAAGAGTTAAAAGACCAAAAAAAAAAAAAAAAGTCACAACCTGCTGGCAATGACAATAACTACCCAGCACCAACCATATCTCCTTATCTATAAGCTTGCTACACTCCTCCTCTGAAGAATACTGTAACTGCTCTATTAGAGTATTTAGATCTGACTGCTCTATTAGAGTATATCGATCTTTTAAACAGGTATTCAGGGGGCCCTTCATGGGGCCTCCTGGGGCCCCTTTCAGGCTGGGGCCCGGGGCAAAATGCCCCAGTCCCCCCCCCCCCCCTGTGGGCGGCCCTGCTCACACTGGAGTGTGTCTGATCAACTTTACCGGAAACCACCCCAGATAAAGAACAGCTAGTATACAAATTCATTCCACCTATACAGTCCCAATGCAAGATCTAGGGTCTATGTTAGTGAAGTGCCTTACTAGTTACTACAAACTATACAATTCACTATACAGAAACAAGTATACAGGGATGTAGCTTGTCACTATTACACAAGTATAGTCATGTGCACCAGTCAAAACATAAACATGCATGGAGGTGAAAATGGCAGTGTACAAGATACAATATTACATGCGAAGTGTATAGAGTTGTCATGCAGCTGCTGTGTATTAGCTATCAGTAGCTGATTCCTCAAATGTGTGTATATAGTTGTAAAGTTATCCTTCCCCTTATTGGTTGGTTTTTTACTGTAGCATACCCTTCCATTTTGGTATTCCACATGCAGCGAGTTCACCCAATGCAAACTCTGTTTAATTTAAGTTTTAAAGAATTATATATGGTACAATATTCAGAGTCATCATGCACTTGGTCTGAACACTGAAGATAGGGACTGTGTGTCCTGTTTTAGTACTTAATGATCTTTACATAGGTAGGCATTCCACAATATATGTGACCAGATTTTACAGAACCGAACCAAATCGCACATCAGGCAAAATCAAACTAACACCACCAGTGGATAGCTACACTATCGTACTACAAGTTTTGACCCTCAGCACTACTCAAACTACACGAGGCTGATTTTAATAGACGTCTTTTCTGGGTGGTGTAGAGTGCCCAAATGGCGGTTTCAGGCCTTGTGAAGGACCTGGCTTGGCAAGAATCAGTGGTTTACTGGTGGACAGCCTTATAATGTTGGCCAGACGTGTTCTCTGTAGATTTTGCTACATATCAGCCACTAGGGAGCCAGCACAGCCCTGTAATCTCGTGTCTGGACTCCAATCGTGGTCTGCCTCCATTTTGAAGCCTATCTTTTGCCCTCCCCGCCACCCCCCAGCCTCCACCCCCCAGCCTCCACCCCCCAGCCTCCACCCCCCAGCCTCCACCCCCCAGCCTCCACCCCCCAGCCTCCACCCCCCAGCCTCCACCCCCCAGCCTCCACCCCCCAGCCTCCACCCCCCAGCCTCCACCCCCCAGCCTCCACCCCCCAGCCTCCACCCCCCAGCCTCCACCCCCCAGCCTCCACCCCTTTGTGAGCACTCGTGATACTACTTCGCTCGTCTAACTGCTCAGATTTTCTATCTTATTTGGCGGGAAACTGTACAAGCAGCTACAAGTACTGGAAGTGGCTTGAAAGGTAACAGATTGATGCATCTTTTGTGTAAATTTCATACGCGTGCTTGCCATCCTTGGAGAGTTATGCTGGCTTCAATTCTTTAAAACCGTTTATCTCGAAACTTCTAATGTGCGATTTGGATCGTTTTTCCAAAATCCAGTCACATATTATTATTATATAACACTCATTTAGCTGTAAAGGAGCCAAACACACAAAGACATACTTTGGAATCACTCCATGATCCCCTCAGTAAGCTCCTATGTTGGTATGGGGTTTGTAAACATTGTGGAAATCTGAAGTTTAAGGCATCATGGAAATCTGAGTTTTGGTATGCACACATGCATTCAGTTCTAAAAGTGAGTTTTGTATATTCATTTGTTTTGAAATCAAGACTTGTATACTGTATACAGACTTTAAAACTTAAAAAATACATTATGTTAAAATGGAAGAAATATTTTATGATGCTTACTTTAAAGTGGGTGGTCAGGTTTTCAATTTTCAGCTTGAATCAGCTATACATAATATTTTCTGTTGGCTGTGTTACCAACTCAAAGTATAATAACTGTATAAACCACTGCATTACAATGACATGATTGACGCCTTATCTCCAGCTTGGGTACTGTTACATAATTAGTTGCGACACCTCCTCATGCACTTTCTCTACTAGATACTTCCTTGCGGGTGCAGTACTGTGTAAAGTGACAGGTATATTGCTGCAGAATGCAGAGTTGAAACATCTCGGCTCATCATAAAATATATATGCATGCAATATTCACTGAGATACAAATAAGCTGAGACCATGCAGAAAGTTACATGTACAAACTCACAGCTTAAAGCAGTTGCAGTTTCAAGACTGTCCAAGGTATATACTAGTTCAAAATCTGTGCCATTTTTTTTCTTTAAGAATGTATTACTGAAACCCTGAAGAACTGAAGTTTGGTGAAATCCTTACTTATAACATTTTCCAAATTTTTTAAGATGCCAATATAGATTATATAATTCTTTACACTCGTCTTATACATATAAAACTCTTGATAAATTAAATCTAATCTATACTGTAAGCATTATATAAGTTTACCACTCTACATACATACAAAGTTGTTTTTAATTGCAAGCCTATTGTGTTTTTGCATGTATATAAAAATTCATCAACTGCCACCTTAATTTTTGTCTTATATAATTGATCTATAGGCATAAAGAAAAGAGTTTTCTTTATTTAAGGAAATTTATTTCGCATTCTTTTAGTACTGCTGCATGCATTGTCATGTCCTGTTATTTAACAAAAGCTATGACAATCATATAAAGCCATGACCCCAAACAGGAAGAATGAGAGACCAAATTAGTCCACAGAAGTATATATATATGCATAATGCATAAGCCCTGCATGATGCATATGTTGTTGGCTTTCAAGGCGAATTGCAAAGCAAAGGAATCCCTGATCCTAGTGACAGATCTAGGGACAGGGGTGCTGCACACAATTAGTAACACAAACCACACTGAGTAGAATATATACAGAAAAGGGGCAGCACAAATACCAAATAATAGACAGCTATTTAGTCTATCAATAAGCATATTGTTAATCTACAGCTGCATCATTTCCAAATCGATTGTTATATATGTTTCCCAATACACGTCTAAACTGATTGTCTGTTACGTCATACAAAAAAAAATTACAATATAATCATAAGTCTATAAGCTTTACAAAATCTTTCCTTACCATGCAGAAGCCCTACTTTGATCTTCATATGATTAGCATGCATCATGGATGAATGAACCAGTTGTGAACTTCAAAGTGCTAAAATATCATGGTTTCTTTAGGATAGCTTAATTGTGGCTTTTACGCTAATTAAGCCTTTGATAGTAGCTGTCATCATTGCTCTTGGCTTACTGCTAACTAACTAGAGCATGCATATTAACTGGAATCCTGAAGTATTGCACTTGGAGTGACGGGGTCAATTTTTCTCTGGTTTTATCAACTGCATGTGTACCTTAAAACACAAACCAGTAGACATTCAAGTATGGGGTCACAGTGGCATGTGTTAGTATTGATCAGCAAGACCATGCACCTGCAAAAAATTCCCACTGAAAATGTAATTATAATTGACAGCAAATTATACTACATATTATACTGAGTTCTTTAAAGGTCAAGGTAGTTGTGCTAAATTCTGAATTCTATAATAGCTATATACAGTGTCTATACATTAGTGCTAGTAGAATAGCTAGCTCGCTCTGCTTGACATCACTACATAATTATTGGTGATATTATGAAAGTATGTACATTTGACCATGAGGCTGCTACTTGACATGATCAAACACCTGTTCACTGAACACTAGCTCATTGTGATGACTATTAGAGAATAATATTACATCACAATATTTTACACACATATGTGTATGCACAATTATTGACACAATTTACAACTGTATAAGCAAATAAGAAAAAAAAAATGGCACTATATAATACTGTTATGTAGATATGCATGCATACAATGGTACTATAATAGCGTCAGAGATTTACATATTATAGTGGCTTTGTTGGATGTATAATAGGTGTGTGCATATACAGTATTAAGGCTGTATTGGTGTGTCTAGTTAAATTTAATGATTAGCTGTTTACAGCATGCTCTATATACTCTGGCTTCATTAATTTTGTCTTGCATACACTGAATCTTTCTTTGATTGTCATCTGAGTAAAGTGGTAAGTAAAGCTTCTCTAAATTGTCATTATCAACCAGTTCTTTAGCACATCGCTCTGCAGCTGCTGCGGTGAACTTAGTACCCCACATCCAAAGCTCAGAAAGAGTGGTATTCTTCTGCATTGTAGTAGCAATGGTATCACCGGCATCATCAGTGATAGGGTTGTTACTAATTTCCAAGCATTGTAGTCGGTTATTCTTTGCTAGTTCAGTGAACAAGACAATAGTAAACTTGGATGATAAGCTGATATCCTTCATGTGAAGTCTTTTTAGATTAGAAGCGGGATCAGACAGGATTTTGTAGAAGTCAGAACTTTCACCGATGGTGTGATTGCCATTAATAACCAATTGTTTCACTTTACAATGAATAGCAATGTTACTGATGCAGGAAGAGGAAGACTTGGTGAGAGCATTGCATTGCAACCGGAGTTCTTTAATGGTGATTTTATTTTTACTCTTAACTAGCCCACGCTGTAACATGCAAAGGCCATTATCACGAATAAGGCACCCATGTAAACTGACCATCTTCCAGGTCTTGTGGGATGAATTTGTAAGAAAAAGTGACACACACTCCACATCATAAATGGTTAAGGCAATACCTCCAAGATTGATTTCCTGGTCTTCAAATATTATTTTAGATTGAATGAAATCACAAGTGGCTTTGAAATCATCACCAGCTTCAAGAAAATAGCGGAAAAGTCGTAAGCATTTCAACTGATCTTTGAGGAATTTGCTAGAAATGGTAAATGAATCATTGCTTCCGCCAGAAAAGGCACTTTTAAAGAATTTCACTAAAGTTTCCTGCTTAAGAAACTCTTTAAGTGGTTTTGGTTGCCCCTTAGTAAGTGCAAGTGAAGTGTAGATAGAGAACATATTTGCATGAACATCACTCCAAAACCTCTCTTGGAGTACTTCCTTCTGCTCTCGTTGTGGAAGCCGAGCAACATAATATGCGGCCAGGTATTCTTGAATAGAGAAATGAACAAAGTTAAAAGTCATTGTCTTTCCAGTAGGCATAAAATGCTGTACAGCTTGTAGGAGCCCAAAACCATTAGGGATGATTGCAATGTCTGGGTATGCTGAATTTATTTCATCAAATGTAAAGATTAACTTGTTGTCATTAAGAGCATTGTAGGACAATTCTGCAAGCTGATCAATTATTTTACTGTACTGTTTTGGTAATTCAGACAGGTCTTTAATGCTATCATCAAGAGGGTGGCCAGCTTTGGAAAGATTTTGACGAATAGAAGACAAGATAAAGTGATTGACCAACTCAACTGGACTGCTGGGAAAAGGACACCCTACTTTGCACAGGTGAAGTAAGACTATCATATTAAATGGTGTAAAACAGAGGCCATTAATTGTGAGGTGATTGTCAAGATATTTAGTAAGCTCTTCAATTTTTTCTGGCTGCCCTTCCAGTGACTCTTTAATGTACGCTGTTCGTTCTTTGTGAGCAAATCCCAATATGTCAACTTTAATGGTTGCTTGCTGTCGGAGATCCACTGAAGCATGTGGGCGAGATGATACTATCAAGCCACACAAAGGTAGTACCTTCCGTTTAAGAATGCTAGCAATTAGGCTGTCCTTCCGTAGATTTTCTGGGAACTCATCATAACCATCAAAAAGAAATAGGAGATCTTCACCTGCATTTTTAAAGAGGTAATCATTACATAGAGTGACAATATCTTTGGCTCCTTCATCTCCTTCACAGCAAAGGTTGTGGAGAAGTTTGCTGATAGTTGAAATCCCTTGCAAACTAGGATCACGGAGTCGAATGAGAAGAACTAATTTAAACTTTGGAAGCAGATTCTCATTACTCCACTTGCATGAAATTTCTTGCAGTAACAATGACTTTCCAATGCCAGGTAGTCCCTCAATTAAAATAAATTGTGAGTCACTACACTTTTCCAGTGGGGCTAAAATTTCTGATATTTGTTTAGTGATCTTACTAGCAGCAAACAGTTCAGTCAGTGACTCTTGCTTTGTTAGGGGAGAATACTTGGGGAGATGGCCTTGTGAAGTGATTTCATCAATACCTCCTCCATGCTTAACTGCAGCCAAGGAATGTAAATGCTTTGGGGTGTATTCACCCTGATGGTGAATCAACAGAAGGGGCAAATAATGCTTTGGCTGATTTGGAGGCCAAGCATCTTCATCAACATGAGACCACATTTTTATATTGATTTTTCTTGTCCTTTCAGACAGTGTGGAGATTGCTGTAGATGAAAAGAATACCATAACGACTAAATCTACATACAATGTACTGTTTAAGCAGAAATTTTGGTGAGCAGAATATTAGGCATTTGCTTAATAAATTTGTATTTGGCGAGAGTTTAATTTGATGAAATACAACATGGAGTCCCGCGTGGTAGGAAATTGTATAGCTGGCTTCTCGTTTACAAAGATGTATGTATGTTTACTTAGTTGGCCTGCGTACTGGAGAGACTTTTATGTGAGACGGATGGAAAATCTCCATGACAGTGTAGCAAAAGGAAACGAAGTGATTGGAAACATTCTCCATGCCAAGTAGCTAGTTATGATCTCCACTGTGTGTTTCTCAAGGTGTATCTTCCTCGAGCGGTATTTTTGCTTCACTATAATTCCACAAAATAGAATAGGACCTCCTTAATCTGTGATATTTATACAGACAATCATACAATTGTTTGATTAACTGCAGGCTGACCTCCAGTACATCTAGATACACCACCTTGCTTCTTGCACCTGTTCAATTAGTTAAAATATTAGAAGCACCAATGGTGAGATTTTAATTTGGTGATTTTGTAAGCATCTGCCAATTCGCCAAATTTAATTCCATGCCAAAATTTCTGCTCATGTGGTATAGAGACCTATGTCATAGTTATATCACAGCAGGAGTAGAATATTTTAGTTATCGATACAAGTCCAAGGCGAAGTTGAGACAAGTGTTAAATATTTATGACTGCATGTGCTGTCTTATATCCAAGTAAAAGACTGTGGGTGGATATGACCTCATATTCAGCATGCACAAAGATGCTATGCTGACACTGCATTTTGATTGCCAACTCCTTGGTGTTTAACACCTTATTGGACAATATGGTAGTTATTCCCTGGCAATAACTACCATATTGTCCATTTGAAGTATGGCTTTGCTGGGATATAAGGAGTGATATTACCAACTAAATTTTGGGTTTTCTCTTAGCAAAGTAGCCTAAATTGACATAATGACTCAGTGAACGGAAATCCTCCATCTCTAAATTTACCACTGATTGAATGTTGCTTAACTAACCAATTTTTGATGGCCACACTTTTTCACAGCTGGCTGCTTTAGATTAGATATAATTTATGTATAAACAAGCTTTATACAGCGATTATAGTTGTAGGCTTGATTCAAGTTGGGACTTACTTTTACAGATTTTATAGGCTGGATTCATGAATGTGTGAATGTTTTTTCCCTTTTACAGATAATTAAAAAGCAGAAATAGTCAAGATTATTGCATTTTGGTATCAACATAGTATTTGTTGTCGTATATTAAATAATATGAAAATGAAGTAGGGATCCAAGTGATAAAAAGTAGTGAAACAAGAGATCTCGAATGACGGTATTAAAGCATAGCTTGGTGGGAAAATCCCTACAATGCCAAAGTGATGGCTTCCCACCAAGTTATGCTGCTGTAATATCATCATTCATCTCTTGTTTCACTATTTTTATCATTTGGATCCCTACTTCACTTTTAAATCAATGTACTAGTCGAGTTGGTCTTTTGTTATAGCATACAGCTATACACGTGTGACTGATCTATTAGGGTGACTGCTGTATTAGAGTATCTCGAGTCAGCCAGGGTGTGTGTCACTATTTCATATTTTCGTTGTGCTAGCATTATGAATTCAGCTAAGCCAATAATAACGGGGTGTGCCATTATAGTCTCAGTGCTCGATCACTATTAATCAACCAAAATCACATTTAACTAATTAATAGGCGTGGCATTGAACCTATCGTGAAGTTACAGGTATCAGTGGTGGATCTAGGAATTTTCAGAGGAGGTTTCAGGTTTAGGAAGTTTTCAATAACTGTGATCCCACTTAGCTATAGTCCAGCTGGGGTTGTTAACTCAGTCTTATAGCTCAGTGGCCTATAGCTACATAGATCTATAGTGAATCATAAAAATCACTCTAAAACATTATTTCATAGCTGAAATAATGTTTTAGAGTGATAAGGTATTATTAAGGTTTTCCAGTAAGGTATTATTTCATTATTTCATAGTTGGCCTTCGCAGAAAGTTTTGAAACAAAACAGCACTAAAACGATAATTATTTTAGAGGCGCTTAACACGCTTCAAGCGCTGTAATGCCATTTTTAGTGATTTCAGAGACAAATTGAAGTTTGGCCAGTAGAACAGTTCCTAATGTGATTCACTAGCTATGCACAACTGTTGATGATTTTATCACTCACATGAATCATAAATAAATTAGGGGCGCACACACTTTTTCAGAGGGGGTTTCAGCTGAAACCACTGCAACCCCCCTGTATCCGCCACTGGGATACTAAGCATATAAGCACTTGAATAAGTTTGCGGCATCTAAATATGCTGCTCAAGGAAAGTGTCGATTGGGAAAATTAACACCTCGATATAGTTTCATTGCAACAAGAAGACAAAAGGAAAGACAAGGTGCAGAGGGCACAAATTCGTCGGAATCTCAAAAGGAATGTCCCATTGGTGAGTTTGTTACTGTAGCATAAAATGGTGGCCACGGGCTGCTTCATTTGGTCTCTAGGTTTGTTACTGTGGTCAGGCAGGCAGGCAGGCAGGCAGGCAGGCAGGCAGGCAGGCAGGCAGGCAGGCAGGCAGGCAGGCAGGCAGGCAGGCAGGCAGGCAGGCAGGCAGGCAGGCAGGCAGGCAGGCAGGCAGGCAGGCAGGCAGGCAGGCAGGCAGGCAGGCAGGCAGGCAGGCAGGCAGGCAGGCAGGCAGGCAGGCAGGCAGGCAGGCAGGCAGGCAGGCAGGCAGGCAGGCAGGCAGGCAGGCAGGCAGGCAGGCAGGCAGGCAGGCAGTGTATCTAAAACATGAGTTTTAGCAATTCTTAAAAATTCTATATCCGGCAACCTATTAATGTTTTCTTGTCTTAATGCAGTATTTGATGTTAGATGGATTATTTCATAAGTCTACTTTTGCTGGCTACTTTTCCCAAGCACAGTGATGATCCATATATAAATGGTCATGGAGCTCTGGCCAGCCCGGGTAGTGGCTGTACAGCTCCATGGTGTTGAATAAAGAAAGACCTGTGCTGTAAATGTCCTTTCATTTTAGTCAGTTTTGAGACCTAAATGGCCCATAACTCGGTCGAATTCATCCCCACACCTTTCTCTTTAAAACCAGTTTTCCAGACTAGATCACATAGTAAAAGTATTGACCAGTATACGTTGGGTACAATCAATCATTTAGGCCTGACATGTACCTATCAGTATAACACAGGAGTTAGGTGTAGCCAGACTTTTAGTGATGCCAGGTACATTTAGAGGGAAAGCATACCTTTCGAGGGAAAGCATACCTTTCCCATACTAACATGCGAACCATACCAACCTAGGTGGTTTGGAGGCATGCCACCCAGGGAAAATGTTTTTAAAAAATAGATTGAATCTGAGAGTGTTTATCACAATATAATTTGACTTTTGTATTAGGGTGACTGCTCTATTAGGGTATTTTGATCTGGTATTACTTTATAGTAAGCTTTCTATCAAATACAAGCCACTCATGAAATATTTAAACATTGCACCCTCTGTAAATGAATGTGAGGTTGATTTCAGCAGTTATTAGAATAGCTTCGATTACTGAATATTTGTTTGACTGTTGTATAAGGGTGACCGTTCCATTTGACCTTACATTTATGATTGATGCTCAGGCCTGAGGGTTGGCCTGGGTTCTGGCTGCACTTACAACTACAAGGAAGTCAAATGTATTCTGGAATGGTTATATAGATAGATAAGAGAATGCTTCTTTAAAATGGGTAAGAAGAGTAGGACTGAAGAATGAATCAGAAACCTTCAGATTTAGTAACTAGACGTTGAGTTTCAAGTTTCAGTTGGAGAATTTGGATGTGCTAACACAGACTGAAGATTTCAAAGCTACTAGTTGCCAGTATGTTTGATGTAAGTCGCCTACTATCGAACAAAACACATTATTGAACTTAACACACTAGGTGAGCTACTCAATAGACCAAAGCCAATAAATGTTGAGCTGTAATGACCACCAATGCAACATTTACAACAGTTTTCTTCATTGGTAAAGGGCTCCAGAGGCTCTAGTGGTACAAGTTACAATTATGTTTACAAGCACCTATAACTTCTCACCACAACAACGTACATACTTCTGATTAGAACCATTGAATAGAGAAGTCTTTTTTCTCCTTGAATACCAAGTTTTAAGTAAATTGAACCAGCAGGCCTCAAGTTATGAGTAAAACGGTAGCGCCTATAACAACCATGGTTTCAGTTTAACTTGAATAACTTGTGAACGGCGTATTCAATCTCCGTAAACTTTCTGTCACAGATTGTTATCTGGTAGTTGGATATCCCATAGAAACCTCAAAGTGACAGGGTAATTTCCTAGTATGTGATTCATAGGAATGTGTGAACTGTTTGAAAATTGTTATTGAGTGAAGTATAAGTGTTTGAGGACTGGTCTGTTGACTAGTCCAAACCGGAAATCCGTGTGTTAATGTGGTGAGGAATTATAAGCGATTATTGAAAGTTCAATAAATGGCAATTTACACTACTGTTTAGAAAGTAGTGGTGTGATTTGTGATTAGCAAAAAAAACAACAAAAACAACCCAGCAGGTTAGTATAATCAGTGGACCAGAACCTAAGTTTTAGTGATTGAGCGTATACTTCACAGCATTCATTTATATTGTATACTACCTATAGTATACGTACCTCTCCAAGTTATGTAATCTAGTCTCATGCACATGTAAGAGTTTACAAACACCAATAGTCATATGTGTACAGGGGGTGTGGGATAAAATAATTAAGTTCGGAACTTACGTATACATAAACAAACTAGTGCACTTGTTGTGCAGGCTAGGTGTTTCTATATTTAAAGCAGAAACATGTTTATGTGAGACAGACACTGTGACTTTCAGAGGTATCTAGCACAAGTAAAGCATCATAAAGTACGTAAAATTTGGGTCCATAGGTCCCTGGTCTTCAGTCCTTGAGTCCATTGTTTATACTAACAACTATACAATACATGCAGACATCAAAGTGAACTGCATACCATTTGTAATGATCCCTACTATAGCATTGTTCCTTACATTTGTTTGAACTTACATATAACTGCTCTAGAAGAGCAGTTATCTATGATTGTGACTTTATATATTTGGCATTCATGTTACTCCTTGGTATAAAACCGATATGTTACCAAGACATAAGTGGTTTTTACAGTTAGGCATGACTTTTTAAAAACTATCTGTAACTCTTTACTCCTTTATTCAAATGAAGTAGTGCAAGTTTTAGAAAATACTGTGAAAATAAATATTAAGAAAAAGCCAGATACAAAGGAACTACTATTAACTTTGAAGGTGCATATCTTGGAGATGGCTGAATGGAAAGATTCTTTTTTGGCTCCTATAGCACGCCTATACAATATTATTCACACTTTCATGGGCTTCTTTGGCTACAAGACACTAGCTAGCACGTGTAATATAGTAAATAGCTGTGATGTATGTGTACCTGTTTTGTTAGAGGTCTGATCACCATCTATTGCAAGTGACTCAACTGCCTTAAACAAGTGCTCCTGATCACCATTTACTGTAGGTGACTCAATTGCCTTCACTGCGGGTGACTCAATTGCCTTAAACAAGCACTCCCATGAAGCAGAAGAGTCTATTTCAAGCCACTTCTCAAACATTGCATTGCAACAATTTACAGCTTTGCAATGGTTGTCATGTTCTATTGTGTCCAATGTTCCAGGGGGTATGCGCAGTAGTATTCCTATTGTTCTCCAGGATGCAGCATATTGTGGAGTGACATCCTCATAGAGATCCTTAAGTGATGGTGTACTGGTGGCTGTCACACGCTCATAGAGGTTTTTGAGCAGTGGTGTACAGGTCGCTGTAATATAAAAAAGCATTGTCATATACATGTATTCTCACATTTAGCAGCTATCACATGATCATCACATATCATAGGGTAAATGCTTGTGCAAATGCTTTTAGCAACAGGATGATGTTATGCTACTTCTAAAACCAGGCACCCCTGCAGTTAATATTATACCATTATAACTAATTAGGTAATTAATCAACCATGTATATAATTCAGTTTACATTCATGCTATTGCATTAATT